>NC_079210.1:48768971-49068971 GCF_026745355.1 Beta vulgaris subsp. vulgaris
CTCGTGNGTCAGCTATATGTCGCTATTTCCCGAGTCACGAGCAAAAAAGGACTTAAAATTCTGATTTGTGATAAAGAGAATAATGTGTGCAAAACAACTACAAATGTTGTTTACAAGGAAGTGTTCCAAAATGTATAACTTCATACACATTTTTGTAATGTTTGTTAATATAACTTTTACTTATTCTTTCATTACAGTATTTGTTGTCTGCTATTGGTTTCATTGAGAATTCTGTTTTATTAAGCAAATCACTTCCCGTGCATTTTTGCACGGGTCCCAAAACTAGTTTATACCTTATAAAAAAGATGGCATACATAACGTGCACATGAAAAGTCTTATTTTTGTTCTTTCTGTTCAATATTCATTCACAAAAAATTAATGTTAACAATCAATCACAACCTTTTTATTTTTTTTACATTATTAGCGAATTAATATATCTAAATTCATCTAACTGTTGAATTTTTCACATTTCAGTTTAATCATAAATAAAGTATGAATGGAGTATCTAATAAAATAACAAATTTTAAAATTAACGCACGCATCGCGTGCATATGAAGGCTAGTAGTATATATAAGAAGTTAGGTTGCTAGGATACCTTTTATTATTACGAGATAATCCCTCCGTCGCAAAATATAAAAGGTTAGATTGCTAGGATACCTTTTTAGGTTAGAACCCATGCAATGCACGATTTTGATATAGTGATTTATTTAAAAAAATTATAATAATTTTTTTAAAGCAAAATTGGTAATTCATTCATCTTTAAGTATTTTTCATTGGGGCTATAAATACAAATATGATAGAGTGTTCTTAAATAATAAAATTTATAATACACCTTTTCTTTCTTAACAATACTACTTTATTCTAAAATAATTGCAATATTAATTTTCTTTTTTGAGGGGCAATATTATTTTAAATCCTCGTTTTTTCTATTTAAGAAATGTCTCAAAGTAGTTATAATAATTTTTCTTTTTTTTTAGGAAAATAAATTGCAATATACTTCTAAAAAGACAATGCTTTCCTAGCCTTTAAACAACATGGTTGCTAAACGCAGCCTCACTTTACTAACGCAGCTTTAAAAAAAACCCCAAAAAACCCTTATTATCATATTCTTTCTAAAAACCCCTTTCTCTCTCTAAAAATATTCTCTCCTCCTCTCTAACTGTTAGATATAAAAAACTTCATAGAGATCTACAAATTTTAATTTGATATTCAATGGACCATAATTTTGACCCAATCGAATTTCAATCTGATGTAAGTTGTGAATTTTTTTTCGTAATTATGATGCAGGTTGTGAATGTTTTTCGCAGATTCAAGCTGTAAATTTTTTTTCAAAATGTCTGTTTCGTGTAGACTACACGAAACAGATGATTCCGTTTCGTGTAGATTACACGAAACAATTGATTCTGTTTCGCGTGGACTACACGAAACAGATGATTCTGTTTCGTGCAATCTGCACGAAACAATTGGATCCGTTTCATGCACCTTGCACGAAATACCAGTATTCCCTTCGAAATTCTGAAAGAAAGTTGGACGAAATTCAAAAAACTTATTCGCTTGATGTTGAGCCCGAAATGTGTATAAGATTTAGTAATTTATCAATTTTCCAACATTTTCGTAAAGATTGAAGAGCTTGGAAATGAATTTGGGGTATAATGGTGAACGAATTTGTGAAATTTCGTGAACCAGAAATCTTCGAAGAGGAAGAGGGTGATGAGAGAGGAGAGGAAGAGGGAGAAATGAGTTGTGAGTGAATAAGGGTAATTTTGGAATTTAGATGGGTTGTACATGGTAAATGAAAGTTGCATTTAGCAACCCCCTTAAACAATCATAGTCCAATTTTTGTAAGTGCTCTCATTTGCCCTAACTTTTTTTTTTTTTAACAATCAAAATATCCACCGCCGATAGCAGTGACTAATCTTCTCGTCTCGGGTGCTCCACTTAAGGGTAAAGAGTTGGCCAAGAATCTCTTTCCATCCCCAAAGATGGAGAATGACCAATTGATTAAGGGACAAAGTGAGCAACCACTATGCCAAGACCACTTGGTTCACTTGTCCTAACTTGCTGACATATCACATGGCCCAACATCTTTCAAGATCAAGAGATACTCCATATTTTTCCTCTCTCTTCTATGTTCTTCACATTTTCTCTCAAAAATCAAACACAATTTCCGTAAATGCTTAGGCTTCATTTTCCACCAAAATTAAGCTCTCAACCTTAATTTGAGCATGATGAAATTGAAACAAAATAGTAATAAAGATGGGGTTGGATCTTAGATGGATGAGCAATTGAAGCTAGATTTGAGTTGTTCTATTATCGCCTTTGTCAATCACGATAGTAAATTCAGCTTGCTCCTGCATTTTTCAAACATCTTTTGTCAAAATTTTTATGGAAATTTTTTTGAAGCTTAATCAAACAACCATATGCGTGATATATAAAATAGGTGAAGTTGATTTTGAGAGCTTGATTATTCAATTGCAAGAATTGAGAACACCTTCTGACATGGGTACGTTTATTTTGGTGTTAATATAAACTTCAGTCGAAGAGGGAATCAATTGCCTCCATTAATTCATTAGGTGGGAAACAATTTACATAAAGATGTCACATAGACAATTTTCGAGGAAAAAAAACTGAACCAATGTCTTATAAATTACTCAAAAAACTGAACCAATGTCTTATAAATTACTCCCTTCGGTCTTTATTAATTTACCTGTATTCTTTTTTGTGATGTCCCTGATTACTTCACACCTTTCTTTTGTTTTCATTTTTGGAATGAGATCACTAACTTTTCATCACACATACATTCAACTTTGATATAAAATAAGGGTAATGCTATATGCAGCCCTTAGGGTCGCATGTGTTTGGATCCTCTAGAGTTGTAAAATAACTCTACAAGGTAGAGTTTGAGCAATATCAACCCATTGAATAAAAATTCAATGGCTCATATATTCTCTTTCCAAAACCCCCCCTATTTTATCTCATCAAAATCTATCTCTAAATCTTTCCATTCCACCAATATAAGCCTTTGATTTTAAAATGTATGGCTCGGATACAACTCTACCTTGTAGAGTTTCACTAAAACTCTAGAGGATCCGGACTCAGGGTTGCATATAAGCATTAAATACATTTCCTAAAATGGTATAAATTCTCATATTTATGAAAAAATCACATACAAATCGATATAATTAATGTTTTATTTTTCAAAAACTTTCCCTTTTAAGCCTTTTATGTGCAGCCCTTAGGGCTGCATATAGCTTTTTCCATAAAATAATAGTTTTTCTTTCTTGACCCACAACATTATTCTCCTAAAACTTTATGCAAAAAAAGGTGATAAACTAATAAAAACTAGAGGGAGTATTATAAGTTAGATGGTCACTAAATAGATTAAAGTAGTCAATATATTGAGAAAAATGTTTTATTATATCCTTAATACTTCCTCTGTTTCTTTTTACTTGCAACAGTTTGACTTTCACGCTTGCCAATGCATAACTTCAACCATTAATATTTTTTATTACCGAAAGCTAAAAATTATAAAAAGTATATTTTTAGAAAATATACATTGAGACAAATCTAACAAGATTCCACATGAATATGTTTTTCCTTGACTATAAATCACCAAAGATAAATTAAATAGAGTTTGTGAATAGTGTAAAAGTCAAACCGTTGCAAGTAAAAAGAAACGGAGGAAGTATTAGGCTTGGATCGCGTCTACTTTTAAATTAAAAGACGGTCTCTCACAAACCAACTATTATTTGTTTATATTCGTTATAAACTCGGCAAAGCTTCGCGGAGAGTGAGGGAAAATGCAAGCAGGTTGAAGTCTTGAAGACCAAAATTTTCCAACTTAACATCAATAACTGCCGGATTCGAAAGTTCCTAAGAAGTATCAAACTGTTTGGAAATCAGGGTAAGCATGAATCGTTTAATTTAATACTTTTTAGTGATAAATTTAGGGGTTTGTTAGTTGTCAATGATGCTTAATTAGTTAATTTTATATAGAAAAGGAAATTGTTCACACAATAATTGATTTGGTGGGATGATTTACCAATTTTTAGTACAATTGTAGAAGTAAATTCCAATGATTATTTGTTGATTATGAACTTGGTTCGTTAATTTCAAGTTTCCTTTTGTAAGATTTTTGTTCGTTAAATTTTGAAATGAATTTTAGCTAATTGGGCATTTTTAGAGCTGATTTTACGAATTATTGGTCTACATTTTACTGTTTACTGTTTAATGAAATTATGTTTGATGAATGTGTAATTTGAAATGGTGTGTATTAGTTGCAGAAAGTATGTGGCCAGATAAGATAATATAGCATTGTTCTGAATGATAATCATGATTAAATTATTTAAGCTCTAATCATGGTATATGTAATTTGTTGCCTTTGTATGGCTAATTGTTTCTGAAGAGGTGAAAGAGATGAAGAAAGCGAAGGCGATGCCGGTGATTATTGGAGGGATGGTGTTTGATATTCATGCCACTGCTACTATTCCTGCTACTGCTAAAAGCACCACTCCTGGCAAGGTGTGTCTTTTGCTTTTCCGATAATCTCTTGAAAATTTATAATGTAATTGGCTTGGTTTCTTTTCCCCCTTTTCTGATTATACTTCACTTTTCGACAGTTTTTTTAGTAATTACTCCAACTGCTGCTTTTTCAGGCTTTTTTTCCTGGTGGGATGAAATGAGCAGTTGGGTAGTGTAGAATGATAATGATGAATCTGTTGTTTCTCTTAATATTTGAATGGTTTCGGTGATTTGCATTTGTTATGAACCAGCTTCGACAATTTATTTAAGCTTAGGCTTAGTGTTTGCTGATCCTAATCCTTAGTCGTAATCTACCATCATATATAAGAAAGGTGTTCAGCTGTCTTATATGCAATGTGGACCAAAATCATGAGCTGATCTTATGGTTTGATCTCCTTAAAGTCTCTGGGAGTTCTAAAGTTTATCTATGACCACTTTTCCATATTTGATTTCAGTTCAATATCTTGCTCGATAAGCTGATAATCTTTTGGAGCTTCCTTTCTATCAAATTGTCCATTTTTTGATCTTGTAATTTTTCCTAAAGCTCATGTCTTAATACATTGAATAGTGCACATCTTGGCTTTACAAAGTGTTGACCAGTGGGTCTGTAAATAAATTGTTGGCCAAGGAATCAAGTGACTTGAACATCGGATCCCATTTTCCTCTGCAGATCAAGTTTATGCTAGGAGGTGTAGCAAGAAATATCGCTGAATGCCTGTTAAAGCTTGGAACAAAGTCGTTCATGATCAGTGCTCTGGGATGTGATCTCGCAGGTGCTTTATTGCTTTTTAATATGAAACCACGTCTTGATTATACCAAAACTATTTTATCCTAATGGCATATGCTTGCATTACACCTAGAACTCTCCATGCCTAGAACTCTCTATGTAGTTGATTTTGTTTCTACTTACTAAGGCAAGTTTCTGCAAAGTATTGGCTCTACCAAAATCTTGTACTAGTTAACCATATATGTTGACTCTAAAGGAAAATAGATAGAGTACATTAAACCTAATGCAACTTATGTCCGTCTAATTGGCTAAATTCTAGCTTACTAGTTTGATAGTAGGTCATGAGTAATATAAGAGAAATAACCATGTTGCTTTGGAATGCATTTCTTACACTATGCCAAAAATGACCCCTTTGCTTGTGGAAACAGGAGAAGCATTGTTGGAACAATGGAGATCTGCTGGGTTACCGACAGAAGGTGAGGTTCTTAGTAGAAACTGATTGCCAATTTATGTACCTTATTTTATTATAGTTAGTACTGGTGTATCTCACAAGACTTTCGTCTCAGTCAGGATATGGGGAATATTTGTTATTTTGTTTGCCTATAGGTCCTTGTTTAGAAATGATTAGCTGACATACTAGTTGGCAACTAGTAGAGAGTAATTCTACCAGGATGTTTAATGCAATTCGTTATAAACTATAGTTGAAAAATTGCCCAATTATGTAGGCTTTTCAGCTCCTATTTCCAATGCATCCATTTACGTGTGAAGTAGTGAAGCCACTTAGTATTTAAATACTCCTAAGATACCTAGTGCTTGGCTGCATCAAGAGCATTATCAACATCACCTTTATTGAAGCATTTATGAGAACCTGAGGAAGCTAGATATAAGCATATACATGTACACTTCCAGCTAATGCTATAAAGAATATCAGACGGTGGCTTGTTTTAATACTTATAATCTTGTTGATCAGGTATACAACGAGGCCCGGACATTACAACTGCTTCTGTATGCAACATGTTTGACATAAATGGAGATTTGACAGCAGGGGTTGCTAGTGTGGATACAATTGTGAGTGGGTGAATTCGTCATATGTACCTTGTCATGTGTATGTCCATTTCTGACATAGCTTAAGTTGTAGTCAAGTAATACATGAAAGTATCCTCTAGTTTGTATTTCGAACTTTTGCTACATCAATGAGCATAAGAGCTGACGTGTCTTGATGTATCAAATTCAGGAGAAATATGTTACTCCTCATTGGGTTCAGCTATTCAAGTCCGTTGTACACTCTTCCCCCATGATGATGGTTGATGCTAATTTGAATGCTGAAACTCTAGAGGCTTCCTGTAGAAGTAAGTGCTTTTAAAAAAAAATCATTGCTCAGTCTAAACCTTGTGTCAGAGCAGTGGAACTTCTAAAATGTTGGATTTCGTCGTTGTTACTATAAGATTTGTCTCATGTCCTGGTGTAGTCATTGGGTTGCTAAGGAGAATACTCTTCAAATATGTTGGTTTCTTGTTCAGGATGTCTTCTTAAGTTCACATTTGACACCCATTTTTGATGTTATCTGTTGATTCTCTATAACTTATTATATAGACCATTGTAGAAGCGAGGCATTTAACATGAGTGGAGTTTGGAGGTAGGTTTTTGTAACGACTTCCTATGTGCTTCAATTGCAGGGATGTTACTTAGTTTTTATGTATTACTTTTGCTTCATTGGCTGAGATATATCCAAGTATAGATGTCCTTTGTAAGTTGTAACTCTCGCTTCTTTGTTCCACTTTTCTACATGTTTGCTTCTCGAATGCTTTTGGCAGCTCGCATCTCAACCTCCTTAGAACCCTGCATTAACAAGATATACTTGATTTTTGCTGTTTTCCAGCATCTTAATATCCTCAAGCTTATGTGAGCTATACATTTCAGTGGCAGCTGAGCTTGATGTTCCTGTATGGTTTGAGCCAGTTTCAGTTGCAAAATCTAAAAGAGTCGTAGCAGTTGCCAACTATGTGAGTACCAAAAACATTCTTGCTAAAATACACAGGAGGTTATTGAATGGCAAGAATTATGATTTGGATACTAGACCAGATACCAATATACTGTTCAAATATAAAAATGGTAGACCGGAAAACTTGCAGTCCCTAAGTTTGAAATCATGCATCTTTAATTATTATAACTACGGAAACAAGAGGTGCTCAGCGGTTAAGAAGTATTACAATTCTTTGTGATACTATCATGCTACCCACCTGTGTCTTATCTTGTCTTGCCTCTTCTTACAAAGTTAAGTGTACGCATTGATGATAACCAAGAATCTGTTTTGATCAAAGAGTCCTGGTCTCAAAGTAGTAGTCTCACAAATTTCTAACCATTTGTATTCTGGTTCCTTTCTCCTTCCTTTTAACAGGTTACTTTTGCCTCTCCCAATGAGCATGAACTTGTTGCAATGGCAAATTCTTTGTCTCATGAAAATCGATTTAGCCCTATTCAGAGGGATCAAGACAAAAATGCTTCCATAGAGTCCTTGTTCAAGGAGCTGAAATCGGCAATCGTGGTCCTCTTGCAGAAAGGTATCAAGTATATACTGGTGACACTTGGACCTGATGGTGCATTCCTATGCTCTGGAAGTGGGCCATCTGGTTTAAGAGAGTGCTTGAATGACACAAAATATTCTGATGGGAAAAGTGAGCTATTTGATATGGTGAGCAGTAGATGCTCGACACATCAATATTTTTGCTCTACACCATGTAAAGGAGGCTCTCAGTTATTCGTAATGCATTTCCCTGCCCTTCCTGCAATAGTTAGGGGAGTTAGTGGTGCTGGAGATTGTTTAGTTGGTGGGATACTTTCTTCATTGTGTTCAGGCTTGGATGTCATGCAGAGTGTAGCTGTTGGTGTTGCTGCTGCTAAGGCAGCCATTGAGGCGGAGACCAATGTGCCTAGCACATATGATTTGACAGCAGTTGCAGGTACTTCGCTAACTCAACCACTAAACCCACCTCCCTAAACCCGATTTTCTTATTTGGTAGAGCTTTAGAAGGAACGGTGGGTATCTCCCTAAAGTATGAGGAGAATAGATATAAAGATAAAAGAAATTCTCCACAACCTTTCCCGCTTCTTTCCCCTAGTTTCCTTTTCATAAGAATGATTGGGTTTCAATATTACGTATCACCTTGGTTTCTTAAGCTTGGCCTTGAAATTGAAGGTGATACTCACTAGTTTAGTACTTGTAGAATTGAGATTTTTTTTTACTAGGTTGTCATGCTACATTTTCCCTTCATCTTTTGAGCTTGGTCTCGACGAATTTGAAACTCGGTAATTTAGTACTGTGGTTCTCTACTTCTATCTGGGGTCCGAAATGCTCATTTTATGAGGATGGTGTCCTGTTTTCGTCTTTTTTAATCGGTTGTCCTTGGATCATAAGTTTTGAAGTCTAAGGTTGTCTTTTGAACGTCATCACAACTTCAGGTTTTGAGGAATGTCAGTAGTGATGCTTTTTATGCTGTCTACTCTCGCAATGTTTTTCGATGATAACATGCTGATGTTAGGCTCCGTTTGGTAGGGCGTAAAACGTTTTCCCGGAAAACTATTTTTCTCTATTTTCAGTTTTACATTGTTTGGTTGGCAAAAGAGTGTAAAACCATTTTCCCTTGGGGTAAAATTACTCTCTCAATGATGGAAAACCATTTTCCTTTCAAAATGAAGGGAAAACTATATTCCTTATCTCTCTTGTACACTCCTCTCACTACCTCCTTACTTTCCCTTTCATTTTTCTTTCATTTCATCATTTTTCTTACATCGAACCAAACAACGGAAAACTAATTTTGGAATTGTGTTTTCCATTGTAAATTGTTTTCCATGAAAATCATTTTACATTGAAAATATTTTACGCCCTACCAAACGAAACCTTAATGTACATAATATTAACTGGTGTCATTTCTTGTGAATGCAGATGATGCAGGTAAGGTGTACAATGCTGCCAGAGTTGTGTTCCAGGAGTCTATGTTGTGAATTTTTTTTAGATATCGGTGACCTCCACGAACAATGTCCAACTCGAGCCTGATGGGGTGGCCGGTGGAGTACAGAGATTAGGGCTTCCATTTGATGAAACCCTCTCAAAGCTGTATAAATTATAATGGAAGAAGAAGATAAGATGTCTGTTTTCTTTTCTCCTATAGAGAGCTGAGTGCTAGCCTGCTAGATGAGTAGGGTTAGGTACTGTACAAGAGATTTTGAAACATTAGAAATATGAAAATATCAAACACTATGTACTATTCTTTGAGATCTTTCTATTGTGATAAACATACGAGGTTGGAATCATTTCTTCACTTCTTTTGAAACTTCGATTGAACTTTGATTTTTGACAATATATCAGTATCTTACCACACTACGTATTGCAGAGGGCATACTACAAAAAAACTCTTAGATATCTGAATGTGAAAAGAGATTACTCACTCACTTCTAACATATAATTATAAATAATTGTTGATATTAAGTTGAAAACTACCTTATATTAAATTCTATCAAATTATTAGTAGTGAGTAATCTACCTAACAGTTGATCTTGACAGAGACCGCCTACTTTTAATTTAAAATTAGACACCGGCCCAAGTCCAATATTAAGAAGAACATGCCACTTTTTGTAATATTGTGACTAGTAATCTATTTAAGGAGCAATTTAATCTATTTCGTTGTCAGTTTAATCTATTCAGTAATGATATTCATATTCTTTAACCCATTCAATGACTTGTTTAATCCATTTAGTTACTAGTTTAATCCGTTCCGTAAGACTATCGAGTTATATTTTGAAGTTGTCTGTTGTAGTTCGAGAATCAAAAAAACAAAGGACGAAAAAGAGAATGGATGACTAGAAATCTAGAATAGTGTTGGAATAGAGTGAAATGGAATGAACTTGTTAGAAAAATTCAATATTAAATTCGTCTAATTTATGTTAAAATTAGATCGTCTATTTTAATAATTTGTGATCTACCTAATACGTCATCGAAGTTTCATCCTAATTAATCCGAGGTTACCTTAAGTAGAAGTAATTGATAATTATGTGCTGTCCTAAAACTTAATTAAACAGTAACATATAAAAAGATTTCTCATACCTGGCAAGTGGCAATCTCCAATAGGCGCATACAACCTAAAAGTTTAAGATTCTCACAACTAATCAATCTTCCTTAATTTTTGCTGTTCCTAAAATCCTACTATTATTTTCTTCAATTATTTTAGGAATTATTACAAACAATTGCGAGTTCAATTTCGACAAATTCCAAACCCTAATTTCCTTCCTTTTTCCAAACGAATCTGAAGCAATCTCATCTTTTCGTTAATGGCGTTCGCTGGATCAAATTACCCACTTGAGGTTTGTATCTCTCTCTTTTTTTTTATGGTTATCGGCAATTTTTCTAGGGTTTTCTCGGCAAAATTAAAAATACAATTATTTATTAATCTAGGGTTTCATGTTGAATAATTTTGAATAATGTATTATGATTTAGCCCAGAAAAGAAATTTCTGGTTTACTAAAAAGTAATGTTGATTGCAGGTTGGTTTACGATTGCTACTGAGTCCACCTGGGTCTAATGTTATTGTTCGAACTGCGTGGTAAGTTCTAAGTTTTTTTTAGGATTTTGGTTAATGCAATAAAGTTTGATTTATTGTTTATAATTGTGGAATTCTGATTTAATTGATTTGGGGTTTACATGTTTTTTTTGGGGTTGTGTTTAATTTTGATTCTTCAGTTGTTCAGTGGGGGTAATTTTGCCTGTTTATACTACTTTCAAAGCTATTGAAAGGAAAGATCCTGATGAGCAACAAAAGTGTCTTGTTTACTGGGCAGGTTAGTATAATCTTATTGCAACTTTTTTTAAAAAAATTGTGTTCTGTTCTTTTGTGTACTTAGGTTAGTTGTGGTTGGTTTGTGTTTTGTGCCGAATTTAGTTTCTACGAATTAGCATTTAAGCTTCAGTGTACATTATTTGGCTTGTTAATTTTTTGTGAGGGACGGGAGATGGGAGATGGGAGATGGAAAGGGAGCTAAGGCATTGTGGCGGAAATGTGGCTTTTGTTATCAAACAAAGAAAATCATTTCTATCCTTGTTAACATATATTATGCTCAACAAATTATACTTATGCAAACAATTTATGGGAAAATCTGAGAAGTAATTCTTTGGAAGATGGCATTCCTCTCAACCGGATACACCCTTGATGTTTAACTTTTTCTTTTGGTGATTGTGTGATGGTATTATTCTGCTGCTACTTTGATTTATAGTCAGTCAACTTATGGATTTGCTTACTTTTGATACCAAGAGTGATTTTAGATGGCTTGCTATTTTTGATGTTTCAAATTAAGTTCGTCTTATAGTTTGTATCAGGGGAACTAACTTCTATCCCTTCTTTTTTCATTTCGAATAGAACTATAGATGATTTATGTTTGCTGACCTTTTTGGTCATGAAATTGGCGAGGAGCCTAATCTATAACTTGGAGGTGTCTCTGTTATTCTGCACTAAACTGAACTTATTAACTTATCAATCAACCAAAAATTGTATAAGTTTCATATAACATGTGCCAAAGAAACAAAGGAACGACATTATTATGTTGGCATGTTCATGTATGGAAGAAGACTGTTAGTTTCTGCTACTCAGAATTGAACAACAATTGGGCATTTAAATACTACCTCCGTTTCCTAAAGATCTTCCCTCTTTCCGTTTAAGTGCGTTTCCAAAATATCTTCCCTCTTTTATTTTATTCCTTATTTGGAATTTTTTTCCCCCTTTTTACCCTCTCATGTCCCTATCATATGGTCCACCATTATATTATTAATTCAATTTTACTCCTTTTTTCTTTCCTACTTTAACCTCTTTTTATTTGTTTATTTATCTTAATTCCTTTCTCTCTCCTACTTTACCCACCCCACACCCCCACACAAATTAATTCTCATTGGTATCTGTAGTAACAGTAACGAGGAAGATCTTTAGGAAACGGAGGTAGTAAATAAGAGTCCGGCTATTTGACGCAATCTTCACCTGGGAACAAATTTTTTCTTTCTTTTTTTCCCTAAAAGAACATTTTTTTAATATACATAAAAAATTGTCAAAGAATGTATACAATATATATCTAAAAACCATGTGTACATCCGTAATTTATATTTGCACATCCATACTATATTAAGGATTTTACAGATCTAAAAACTTTATTTGCACATACAAAATCTATATTATACATCCATGATTTCTTTTGTACATCTAAAACCTATACTTGCACATCCATAATGTTTTTGTATCTTATACATCCATAACTTTTTTGTAAATCCAACAACTATGTTTGCACATCTGTAATTTTGTTGTTAAACATCCAAAAAAAATAGGCTCATTCCAAAAGTAACTCCCTCATAAAAAAGATATCAAAAATTACCATCACATGAGTTAAGGGGAAAAATACACTATTGAATTTTGGAAGTAAGGGTAAACAAGACTTACCAACGAAATGTTCACCAGTGAACATTGTGTTGTTTAACCTTTTTCTTTAAATAAATGTGGGATGTTCATCAGCTTATTTTATATACTCCCGAGGTCAAGCTTATGGGGTTCAATCTTTCAAACCCACTGGCATTGTATTTCTGGGTACATAGCAGATCACTTATCTGTTTTAGACTCACGTAGCTTCATTTTTCATCACATTATAGTTAATACTCCATTGTCTTCATTTATTCACCTTTTTGATAACAACTCTTCTCCATATGCAGCATATGGCTCCTTTACTGTCGCTGAAATGATCACTGACAAGCTCATTTATTGGTACCATTCTGAGCTTGACTTGGTACTTGATAACTATATAAATTTCAGCAGCTTTCTCATTTTAAGCAAGATCAAAAGTTTCTCTCATGTGCTTACTTGATTCTATTGCTTTTGATGATAATTACCAATTTACCATCTAACTTGTGGTTACGGATTAAAATGGTGTTCTTGCATGCCTTCATGTATTATACTGTCATTACGACTATCTTAAATGCTTTTTGATTTAGGTATATGTAGTATTTGAGATGTCAATGAAGAGAATATTTTCTTGCAATCCTTGGGATACACATTTTCCTTTGCAGATGGCATAGAATTTTAGCAATCTGTTAAGAAAGTTGGTGTCATCACCTCCGCAAGTCAACTTCATGAGCAGCCATTGCTCCCAAGTGAAACTTTAGAGTAAGAGTCATTTTTACATGAAAGGCTAGCACATGCAATAGAGAAAGAGAGGGATGCTATTGGTGAGCTGACTGTGATGAGATCAGAACAATCCTCTTCTTCCCAACTCTCCACACCCCCCCCCCCCTCCGAAGAAAAAAGAATAAAAGAAATAAGGAAACGAGGTAAAACAGAAACAAGTCGAAAAAGAGAATAGTATAGTGAATTAGTGATTCTTGGTGAATATCCAGTGAGAACTAGGAAAGACCTATGGAGTATATAATATTATTTGGCAATGCTAGTTGGAATGTTATGCAAGGGTGGGAAAGGGGCGCTAGACTCTTGTGATGACTGTTAGACTTATTTTTAATCTGCTAGATCTCTGCTGATCTCATGAAGTGGATTTTTGGTAGGAGTCGAAATCATGAGGCAAGTCTTTTATTCAGTAGGTAATTCCCTGAAGCACATAGATTGTCTAGGTAATTAATGCTTATCTGCCCATCTTTAAGTGTTGCAAGGTGATCTTTGCTCCCCCCATCCTTCTGATTCTTTTGGGATCCGTAGATAGTCATTTGAGAAAGAGTTTGTTTGTGCTCTGCTGTGGGAATATGTGGTTCATGAAGGATTTACTATGATGATTTAAGGTTGGCTTGATAATGACCTTTTATTCTTGCAAGAAAGGAGGGATAAGATTTACAACGTCAAAACGGCAGAGCAATCCATACATCTCACAGCTGATCACTGTTAATCCCATTACATTCATTATCCATCCCTTGTTATGTACTATATATATATATATATATTAAATATATATATATAATATATATATATATATATATATATATATATATATATATATATATATATATATAAGGCTGATGCTGTTTTCTGAATGATGCAAGTGCTTCTCTTACATATCTATCAATGTTGAATGAAGCTACCATGATCTTCACAGTGAATTAGTGAATTGTTTCTTCTCTCCAAGCCAATCCTTAGGTCCTGGAAGAAAAGGCCGGAGAGTGAGCTTTCCAGGCCAATCCACTTCTTGTTATCTAGTCTTTCCTCTGCTTCTGTGCTGCAATGAATGGCCACAGGATCCTGAGGTTTGACAAACTGAGTTTTGGTTTCGGTGCTGATCGAGAAAGCAATTAGTTTGTAGATTTTTTTAATTTATATGAAGTCTCCAATTTTTAAGCTACTAAGGATATAACAAATGCACTTTGGACAGTCACTTTATTGGAGAAGAGGGCTTTAATTTTTTTTAACAAAAATCTTTTTTTTGCTTTCCTGTTTATATATTTACTTTTGCTTCTACTTCAAAATTTTACGTTGTTGCAAACTAACTAGTTTCCTTTTTTGTGTTGTCAGGTTCCCCCTATACTACCATATGAAGTTTGCTTTTCTTGTTTGGCTTCAGCTTCCGTCAACTGAAGTAAGCTTCATTTCATGGCATTTTTTATCATTTGCATTTGTATAAGCTGATAATCTGAGTGAATTTGTAGTGCTGGTATCCAGAACAATCTAAATTATACTCCCTCCATTATAAGAAATTGCAATACTTTGGGATGTTTTCAAATAAATGCAACATTACCTTTTACAGTGAACTTTTTTTTTTTAACTTTGTGGACCCATCACTAACAAAGCTTGAAGGAATTCTATTTGTTCTTTTCTTAAATAAAATTGACCATTCTTCCTTTTGTTAATAGTTAATACGTTTGTGAGATTGAAGTGTTCCTATATATTTGAAGCAGAGGGCTAGAGGAGAATCATTCTGCTTGTTGAATTCACTGTACTTTTATGAAGTTATTGTAACATGGCTTCCAATCAGTTATTTGGTTCTTTCTTCAATTTTGGAAATTGTAGAGGGCTATGATGTTGCTGCAAGAAGTGATTCTTTTAAAATGGTTAGTGGTTATAAATGGTGGTAATGATAACGCATGGTAGTATAAATTTGTAAAGGAAATCCCATATCATTTCAATATCCTAAAATTTCATTACCATCCATTACTACTTGGAAATGTAGTATTGGGTGGTAATGAAAATTTATAAAGGAAAACTCGTGTTTGGTGATGAAATTTCATTATCATGGGTATTGATATCAGAATTTCTTTACAAATTTACATTAATTTTCATCATCATTACCATCATTTATGACTACTAACCAAACGAGCCATGAGGATTAGTGAAATATTGAAAAGCCCCTAAAATGTAGAAATTATGTGGTAATCCTGAGGCTTCTACATAGTCAAAGTACTCTTACTAGCATTGGAAAGCTAATGATGTTATTTTCATGCCCTCGCTCTCCTCATCCTTCTTTTCTTATGCCTCTTCTCCTTCCCCTTCTATGTATCTTGTTAATGTGACTTATTGGACAATTACCTTTTCCCTTTCACATTTTTATATTATTATTATCAAGTAGGCAAAACATATATTAGAAGATACGACAAATTAGACATGAGGGATGGTGAAAAAGTTGTTTATAGGTTAGCTAAAAGAAAACAATGGTTGAATAAGGATATCTTAGCGGAGAGGTGTGTAAAGGATGGAAACCAAGGGGTCCTAGTCCAGGATAAAAATATCAAGGATAGATGGGGTATACTTTGATGAATTGTTTAATGGTAATCAAATGAAATTACAGGATACATCTCTATTGAGCAGTTTGAAGTCAACAAGGAATAAATGTGCATATTGTATTACTATTGAGGTTTGGAGATGCATAGACAATGTTTTTAGAGCTAATATTGCTTGGACCTGATTAGTGTAGACCAAAGCCACTCATCTGACATATTTTTATAAGGTCGCCTTTTATGATCCAAAGTTATACTAATCTACCATTTATCTGACATAGTGACATTCTTTTTTCTTACATTAGTTTATTATAATGAAAGTTACACTTTATAACATACTACTCCCTCTATCCTAGAATGGTTTGAATAATTGTTTAGACATGTAGTTTAAGGGGATAAATTGTAGTGTGGTTATCAAATGTTATTTTCTTAAAAAGTACATGTCATAGAAGTTGGTGGGGTACTTTTTATTGAAGGATAGAGAAAATTAGGTAGTCTTTTTTGTTAATAAAGTTAAGTGTCGGCCAAAAGGTTGGAAGAAAAGTAACATAACAATAGTGGAACTAAGCCAAAAATGGAAGTGTTCAAACTAATTTGGAACAAATATAAAAAGAAAGTGTTCAAACTATTGTGGGACGGAGAGAATAACCTTTTTTCTCACATAGTCACCTTTTATAGTTTTAGCTACTCTTGTATATCTATTGTTTTTCAACATAGTGACCCTATTTCTCATAAATTGATATGCTAGCATTTGGTCGACACTAGAGTTTATGTGGACCAGGTCCATATAAGTCTTAACAAAGTCAATAAATTTTGGAGGACAAATAAAATACCAGGATATTAGAGGAAAAGTGTTCTGTTACCAATTTATAGTAACAGAGGAGACCCTGAAGACTAATTGTCACTTATGAATCACACCATGAAATTATGCAAGAAAATGATAAAGTCTTGATGGAGGAAATGTACAAGCATTTCGGATAATCAATTTGGGTTTATGAGACTAATGATGAAATAAATTGACTTAGTTAAGATGAGGTAATGAGAGACGTGCTTTGGTGAGGAATGTCAAAGAAAGGTATGTCTTGTAAATATATTGACTTAGTTAAGGATATGTATCGAGATGCGGAAACAAATGTCCACACATTTGGAGGAATAATAGAGGATTTTTCTTACAATAGGACTCTGTCCAAGATATCCATTAAGTCCTTTTCACTTTGTATCAGTAATATAAAAAATCACACATCCTATCCCGGATGAGATACTGTGGTGTATGTTGTTTGCGGATGATATTGTTTTGGTGGATGAGATTGGAGAATGGGTTTATTTTAAATTAAAATGAAGGAAGAGGCAAACATTAGAATCACTAGCATTTAGACTAAGTTGGAGTTTCACCCAAAAAAAAGACTAATTTGGGTAAAACGGAGAAAATGGAGCGCAACTTTAGCAATGAAAGGGTGTAGTACATTAGATGGAAAAAGTTGCTCATTACTAAGAGTTTAAAGTGTTGTGGGTTGATTTTACAGAGGAATGATGTATTGATTAAGAAGTGACTCATTGGATACCATTAGGGTGGCTCAAATGGAGAGGAGCAACTAGAATTCTGTGCTATTGTGGCTTACCTCTTAGCTTATGGAAATAATATATAGGACGACTATTAAACTATAGCTATGTTATATGGTTTTTCATATTAATAAGATTGGGGTAACACGTACAGAAGTTGAGATGTATGTGTGGTAGTTTGGGAAGACTTTAAGAGATTGAATTTTGAATGGAGATATATGAAAAAGGATTGAAGTTGCAGGTTAACTAATAGAGGATCAATTACGGTGGTTCGAGCACATCTAAGATGTTGATTAGATGATAAACCGTATAAGAATCGTCTTTCTTTTCTGCATTAAAATTTTTGAAGTTGGGTTGTCTTCCTACGCAATGTAATTGTTTGTGTGTTCTATAGATTTGTTTTATGAAATTTGGCGCAATTCGTATAAATTATTGAGTAATTGCTAAGAAAGTGATATGAACTAGCCAAATTTATCCGATAAGTAGAATTAAATAGGCTTGAGACCATGTCATTGACTTAAATGGATGTAGAACGCTCAATTATATGCTGCAGGATTGACGGCTCACACCATTTCACTTTGCCGATGGCTGGTATAGAAGGAATTAGGAACTATATGAAATGATTAGGTTTACGGAACATGTAGCTCTGGACAGAAGAGAAGAACGATATATATATGTGAGCGACCACTGGAGATAAATTTTTTTACTCATGCAGCGAGCCCAGCCTGTTAAGATTAAGGCTTTGGCATTGTTGTTGTCAAGCACAATATTTGAAGTTATTCCTTCTATTTACTTAATTTAGCATAAGTGTAACATAAAATTTAAACTAGTGAAAGATATGCAAATTTCCTCCTTTCATTCACTTGATACAATCTTAAGAAGATTAGATTTATGAGAAAGAGAAAGAGGATGGAGTGGTTGATGCAATAGAAACTAGGATTGCTGGCGGCGGAAGTGTGAACTCTTCAGTTCAATGTGACTCCTTTAATGTTAGGGTCTGATTTAAATGCTTTGATCATATTCTCTCTCTCTCTCTCACCCCCCCCCCCCCCCCCCCCCAATTCACTTCATCTACTGTGCCATGCCTGACGCCACTGCTCGTGTACTTCCTGCCGTCCATGTCGTCGCCAAGGAGCTTCTGTACTTCTTGCTCTACCTCCCTTCTTTGACGGCTCTGTTGTGACGGTAATTTTGGCGGGAAGCTGGAGACTTCTGGGAATGCGAGCTAGAGAGAGAGAGAGAGAGAGAGAGAGAGAGACAGCAGACCCCTCCTTACCTTCGTCAACATATCACTGCAGCATCACCATATATCCACCTCTGCCAATCAGAAACCTTCCTCTCACCACCACGTCTTTCCTCACCACCAATGTACATCCCATCTCTCTCATACACCACATCCCACCAAAAACCACCCAAAGCGGCACCAAACCACCAACTTATTTCAATGTGGAATAATTCAAGGGAGCGAGCAAAGGGAAATTAATTTTGGATAGTGATCGGTGTTGCATCGATTTCTTTGTGATCGGTGCTCGAACCTGTTAATATTATTGTGCTCGAACCACCGTAATTGATGCATTTAAGGATAGTTGGCGCTATTGGCAAGAGACTTTTTCCTTCTTTTCCGACTTTCTCATTTATGGGTCTAGGCAGAGCTAGCAATCATGAATGCATTTAATATTATTGTAAGTTGTGAAATTGTGTCTGGATGACATCACATGAAGAAGAGATGGAGAAAGTATATGATTCTCTTTGTTAGAATTCCAGCTTGATAATTTTGAACCTGTTCTGTGATTTTTGATGTGATTCTGATACATAGGATTGTTGCATATTTTGATTTTTTTTGCAAATATATCTGTCTATAATTGCATTAGGTGAGTTCATTCTTGCTCTAGGTTTCCCCACTTCCAGTCGTTGGGCCAGGAGTTTGTTGGTTATTGTGTGGACTGTGAATAGAACTTTTGGTGGGTGGTGGGAGGTTGGTGGTGCCCTGTAGGCCCTATTGGATTTATATGAGCTATGCAATTTTGGCTTATCATCTGTTTACTGTATGACAGGGGGCAACACAGCTATACATGAACCACATGCGTCCTTTCCTGTTGAGGCATCAAGCTAAACTTGATTACATTGCGGGATTTTTGTATAGTGAAATGGTAAGGTTCTCTGTTTCTGTACATACCCCATTAATGCTAACAGAGACAAAAAAAAATTACAAGGTGTGGCTTATTATGTTTTGTGCTGCCATTCTTATGGTGCTAACTCAACAGGACGATGGTATATGCATTGGGTCATTTATCGTCTTGTTCCATTTGGTCTGAGTTAGACTTTTAGTCTTTAAGCAATGAACTTTCATCTTTAATCTAGTATTTTGTTTTGCAATTTACTAGAGTATGAGTAACAGTAACTGGGAGGCTAAGAGTTTAATGGACTTGCAGGCTAAATTTGCTGCTGTGCACCAAGCAGAACTACAATTTGTAAAGAAAATCATTGTTAACATTGTTGAAGCAGGTACATATTTAGGCATTATGTTTAAATCTCTTTTGTTTCTTTATATAAAACCATGATCTATTTTTATTTATACATACAAATTCTTTCATTTTACCATAAAATTCAGGTTCCAAATTATCCGTGTTTCAGTTCTCTCCATCCTGGGTCCTGGCAAATGGCAATCTGCGTTCTTAGCTAGTACTATGCATTTGTTGTTTTCCTTCTCACTTTCTTCTTTGGTTCTTGGAACAGCAAATCAGATGCTCAGAGGAATTTTGCACCCCGGCCGTGGGGGTGGTCATCATGCTGCTATTGAAGGTCCAGCCGAACAAGAAGAAGAAGAGGATTCGACTTTTGAGCATGAAGATTAACTATTGCTTTGATGCAGTGTGAAATAGTTTTGTTGATTTGTTATTTTCATTTTTTAATTTATCTTTTAGTTGAATAGATTTAGGTTCAAATCTAGTTTTACTACAGTTCTGTAAATGGGAAATGTATAGGAGAGTGTAGGTGTAACATAGGATTATAGTACAGTTCAGATTTAGTGAATGCTTTATGTGCATTTACATATGTTCCTGTCGCTTTGAAATTTTCTGGACTATATTAAAATGACTTAATTAACTACTTTTACTTCTTTATTATTGTGAATTAATAAATACTTTGTTGTATTTCAGATTAAGGGTTTATTAGCCTCGTTAATACAAGAAGTTAGAACATCCCTCCAATTATTTGGTAGTCTTCTTGTGTTACAGAGAAATGGAGGGAGTAGTTTATTTCATAATATCAATGCAAAATTAATTATTTCTCACTATAAATGCAGTTCTAGTTTATTATGAAATTTTCGAGAAAGACTTTTGTCGCAAATCATAAAAATTAACATGTGGAGTACATAATAAGTTACATAATATATGTGTGATTGTTATACTAGCAGGTGCATAATAACCGGTTAAGTTGCAGAACGAGGATTAAGGTTGTCTAGTGGTTATAAGGCTCTCGTTCCATTCTTGTGATATGGTTTGATTCTCGCTACTTGCAATAAGGATCTCCAATCTCCTCCCTCCTTATAAGGGAATTCTCCTTACTTCAAAAAAAAAAGTTAAGTTGCTAAACAAATTTTTTTTCTTAAGCATGTAAATTTATATTTTATTCTCACAAGCTTTTAAAGCAAAAAAATAGATTTATATTGTTCTTATTTTTGGATTAAGGAAACTATTAAAATTTGGTTAAGTAATTTGGAACTCAACATCGTTTACCTCTTCCCAAGACACCAAAAATAAACTGTGGGACCCACATAGAAGACCGTCATTATAGGAAAGTTAAGTAATTCATGAAAAGCATAAAATTAATTAAAGGAAATGGAAGCAAATCAGACAAAAAGCTTATGTCCCCATGCTTTTTGTCACTTGCTTGCCTTGTTGTGGACTTTAATTATTAACTCTACTAGACTACTAGTACTTAATAATAGGATATATTTTCTCAAATTCTATGTCATTTTTTACCAATTTGGGAGATTGACCAAACTTCTTGTTGAAATTCCCTAGGTTCTTAGCCTTCTGGTTAAGAATCAGGTAACCTTCAGATATCAGAATGATGTTAACTACTCATTTTCATGCACAAAACTAGAAATGTTCATTTTCAATATTTAAGGCTAAACTTCTCAAGTTATTACTAAGTATCACAAAAAATTATAAAAATTTTTGGAAGGCTTTTTATCAATATTTTGGTGTAAGAAAAAAGCATCAGGTAGAATTTATACCGTCTTTCGAATAATATAGAATTTTACATTGTACATGTAATTTCTTGAGTTTGTTTTATAAGAGATCATCTATTTTTACATTAAAATTAAGCAATTGTAAATTCAATATTAAAAAGAGAATTAGTCCAATCTATTGATTAGGTTAATTTTTTTTGATGACTAGTTTAATCCATTTAGTGACTAGGTCTACTTTTATATTAAAATTAGACCGTCTCTTTTAATAATTTTTGCAATTTTTTTTGGAGTGGATAAGAGATTTCTAAGTACTATTTTGGTGGTAAACTTGTTATATGTCATTTCATCTTTTTTATATTTATTAAGATTGTAGCTATTTTTCGAAAAAAAAATCGAGATTATCGAATATTATTAATTCTTTAAAAAGTAGTTTATATATTTGTACAAAAATGTGACCACAATATATTAATATGCAATATTTGGTATTTGTTTATTTTCAATTGACTAACAAGTTATACTTGTATATGTCAACCAATTTCATCGATAAGGTCTTAAATGGTTATTGAAAACCTAAAATTAAATTGTTACATTCCTTATAATATGTCTATATCAGCGTCACTAATTACACCCCATTATTACTAAAATCTAGGTGTACACAAAAGAGAACTCAAATCCCACATTATTCAAGAAAATAATAAGACTACAATAAGCAAAATACATACAACAAATTTGTATAAGAGCAATTTTGTTTTATTAGAAGTTTCTATCATACAATAGTTACTCCCTCCGTCTCTTTTTATTTGCTACATTTTGCCATTTAGAGGTGTCTCAATTTATTTGCTACATTTGCCAACATTACTACAAATGATAATAAAACAAACATCCAAAAGTTCAGCCCAAAAAATTAGCCCACTTAATCAATTTCCCTAAACCTACCCAACCCACCTAACTCAATTTATTACCCCACTTCCTCCATTTAAACCCACCCCAACCCCCCTATAACTACTCCCTCCAAAACCCTAATCTCATAACTTCCGTCATTTTCTTCTCTCTCCTTCTGACTCTCTCTCTCCTTCTGACTGTCACTTTCCTCTCTCTTCTTCTTCTTCAAACCCTCAGATCTAGGGTTTTTTACTCCAAAATTGTTGAAAAAAACAGTAGATTAATTATCTACTCTTCTCTGCGATCATTATAAACCTAGATTTTGTCATTTTGGAGTGATTTCAGAAACGAGTCCCCTGTTTCTTCGGTATTTTTGAGTGATTTTGGGTATTTCATGGATGAGTTTACTCCGAAATCAAAGAAACGGCTCTTTGATTTGATGGACGATTAGATGCGGAGGCTAAAAATTCTAGGGTTGCAAAAAAATCGTTGGATTTTGGTTCGTTTTGTTGGTTGTGGCGCGCCTTCAAAAAACCACCAGATCTTGAATTTGGTGGTGTATTTGAGGGCAAAAAACCTGAAAAATTGGAAGATCCACCTCCGGAAGGCTTTAAATCATGGCGAGCTTACCTCTCTTGGTATAAAAACCATCTCGAAATGGTTTCGGAGAGTCCCCTTTCAAATTTTGACTCAGATCGGTCCACTCCTTAACTTAAATCTTTTTTTTAAAATTTTAGGAAGTTTTTTTAACTTGCTTTGCCTGTGGGGTTGCGTTTGATTAGATTGCATGTTTAGGTTTTTGTGTTTTTTTCATGTTTTAGCCTCGATTTGTTTATACGCATGTTGTTTATGCCTCGATCTGTTTATGAACTTGTTTATTTTGCCTTGATTTGTTTAATTTCTGTTTATTTTGGCTTGATTTGTTTAATTTCTGTTTATTTTGCCTTGAGTTGTTCTGTTTATATGATATTTTCACTTGATCTGTTAAAACATGTTAATTTAAGCCTTGAGTTGTTCTGTTTATATGATATTTTGCCTTGATCTGTTTATATATGTTGATTTTAGCCTCCATTAGGTCTGTTTATATGATATTTTCACTTGATCTGTTAAAACATGTTAATTTAAGCCTTGAGTTGTTCTGTTTATATGATATTTTGCCTTGATCTGTTTATATATGTTCATTTTAGCCTCCATTAGGTCTGTTTATATGATATTTTCACTTGATCTGTTAAAACATGTTAATTTAAGCCTTGAGTTGTTCTGTTTATATGATATTTTGCCTTGATCTGTATATATATGTTGATTTTAGCCTTCATTAGGTCTGTTTATATGATATTTTCACTTGATCTGTTAAAACATGTTAATTTAAGCCTTGAGTTGTTCTGTTTATATGAAATTTTGCCTTGATCTGTATATATATGTTGATTTTACCCTTCATTAGTGCTGTTTATATGATATTTTCACTTGATCTGTTAAAACATGTTAATTTAAGTCTTCAGTTGTTCTGTTTATATGATATTTTGCCTTGATCTGTATATATATGTTGATTTTAGCCTCCATTAGGTCTGTTTATATGATATTTAGCCTTGATTTGTTAAAACATGTTCATTTTATCCTTGAATTGTTCTGTTTATATGATATTTAGCCTTGATTTGTTAAAACATGTTCATTGAAGCCTTCAATTGTTCTGTTTATATGATATTTAGCCCTGTTTTGTTAAAACATGTTCATTTATCCTTGAATTGTTCTGTTTATATGATATTTTGCCTTGATTTGTTAAAACATGTTCATTGAACCTTCAATTGTTCTGTTTATATGATATTTAGCCCTGTTTTGTTTAAAACATGTTCATTTTATCCTTGAATTGTTCTGTTTATATGATATTTTGCCTTGATTTGTTAAAACATGTTCATTTTATCCTTGAATTGTTCTGTTTATATGATATTTTGCCTTGATTTGTTAAAACATGTTCATTTTATCCTTGAATTGTTCTGTTTATATGATATTTTGCCTTGATTTGTTAAAACATGTTCATTGAAGCCTTCAATTGTTCTGTTTATATGATATTTAGCCCTGTTTTGTTAAAACATGTTCATTTTATCCTTCAATTGTTCTGTTTATATGATATTTTGCCTTGATTTGTTAAAACATGTTCATTTTATCCTTGAATTGTTCTGTTTATATGATATTTTGCCTTGATTTGTTAAAACATGTTCATTTTATCCTTGAATTGTTCTGTTTATATGATATTTTGCCTTGATTTGTTAAAACATGTTCATTGAAGCCTTCAATTGTTCTGTTTATATGATATTTAGCCCTGTTTTGTTAAAACATGTTCATTTTATCCTTGAATTGTTCTGTTTATATGATATTTTGCCTTGATTTGTTAAAACATGTTCATTTTATCCTTGAATTGTTCTGTTTATATGATATTTTGCCTTGATTTGTTAAAACATGTTCATTGAAGCCTTCAATTGTTCTGTTTATATGATATTTAGCCTTGATTTGTTAAAACATGTTCATTTTATCCTTGAATTGTTCTGTTTATATGATATTTTGCCTTGATTTGTTAAAACATGTTCATTGAAGCCATAACTTGTTCTGTTTATATGATAGTTTGCCTTGATTTGTTAAAACTTGTGCATTGAAGCCATAACTTGTTCTGTTTATATGATAGTTTGCCTTGATTTGTTAAAACTTGTGCATTGAAGCCATAACTTGTTCTGTTTATATGATAGTTTGCCTTGATTTGTTAAAACTTGTGCATTTGACCCTTGATTTGTTCTGTTTATATGATATTTTGTTATATATATGTTCATTTGCCTTTATTTGTGTGTGTGTTGGTGTGATCCTCTATGATGAAATAGGATGTTACATCCAAATAGTTACTCCATTTTGCATTTAATCAGTGGTAAAATGAATAGAATTGTAGTATAAAGAATTGATGAGGCATTTGTGTTATATTTTGGTTTTTGTTTGGCTGTCCAATTTTGTTTTAATGACATATACAAAGTTTACATGAGAGGTGCACTATGTTCCTCAATGATGAATGAGGTCAGATGATTTATACTAAGGACATTATGCCTTTTAAGACCAGTATACTCATGTTGCCACCAATTTTTTGTGCTCTTCTTTTCAACTTTTCCTCTGTTTTAATAGCATGTGTTGAGTAATATGGATGAGTGGGGACTCCCTGAGAGGAACTTAAATCATGCCTTGATCTGTGTTTTATTGAAATTGGCCTTCATTATCATTTTGTCTTAAATATGATCGAGAAAAAAATGAAATCTAATTGAAGTTTTTGTGAAACAATGTTCAATTTGATTTTCTTTTTTTCTCGATCATTTGTTTGATACAATGATACCCTGTTTTTTGTTGTTAACCTCACAGGAACTTTTTTTTTTACTAACTGTTTTTTGCACTACAGTTTTTGTAAACCTAACTAAACTTGAACTTTTATTTTTACTAACTGTTTTTTTATGGATGATATATCAAGTGTTTTATTTTTTTAACTTAACATAACCCAACATGTTTACATATTATAAATGTAAGATTTAGTACAAAATGTTTTTAACTACATATACAAAATGTTTAACAACCTATATATGTTGTATTTTACTTACAAAATGTTCTTGCACTCTAATGCCCAAAAAAATTGGCCTTCAAATGCCCATTGCTTGCTGTTTTTGCTTTATATTATCCCAAAACCATCATCTGAATCTTCATCCCCATAGTTTGCTTCTTCTTGATCATCTTCAAGATGACCTTCTTCTGCCCATTTTCTGCTCTCTTCTACTAATTGTGGGCTAATGACAATACTTGTTGGTAACTCACCCCTCCTCTCAAGTGATTTCTTCCCCATATGTGGTATGTGGTAATTGTTGTTACCCTTAACTATTAGAGTCTCCTTCATCACTTGTTGTAGAGTTAACCAAATGTGATTGCATAGCTTAGGATCATAGTTGTCAAATGCCTTTTGCACTGCCTTCACCAACTGTTTCACACTCCTAGGTGCTATTTGATCTTTTAAGGTTTGAATTGCATTAAAAAAACCAAGATCTAACACATTCATATCTGGTGACTGTCTGGCTGATTGATTAATCTGATATCAAAACCATCTTTTTGTGCTTCCATCATGAACTGCTCATCATTACTTGCTATGTGTGGCCTTGCATTGTCTTGGACAATCCATATTTGCTTGCATCCATTATCTGGCCACTTGTTCCTTATAGATGGCAGTATGTGATTTATGAGTTTCTCCCTTATGACATCTTTTGTGATGCTTAATTGAGCTTTGGTTTCAATCACCCCAGCATCTCTGTTACAACTTGACCTCTTTGCTGCCACCTCTTCTATGAATGGGAAGATGCCTATCTTCCCATCAAAACTGACCTCTCCACTTAGTGCTATGTGTGGCCTTGCTAGTGCAGCTATGAACATCACTTTGACAATGAACCTCTTGCTTTTGCATCTTCTATATGGCTCTGTTTCACCAGGAGCTAGGTAGTACCTTTGAGAAATTTTGCTCATGCAAAACCATTTCTCATCCACATGCACCAAATTATACATGTTGCTGAATTTTGGTATTGTTTGGATAGTGTTTGGTATGATAGAACCCAAACACCACAAAACCCTTGCAATTTTATGTGCTGGAGTCAGGTGTGGTTTTATGGCATTAGTGTGTTTTTTGATTGCTCCCCTTTTCACCAATCTGTGCAATGTAGACCTGTGTATGCCTAGGGATGCTGCTGTAGCTCTTATAGTAGTCTTCTTTCTTAGAGGAATTGCCATTAACCTTTGAGGATCTAATTGAATTCTTTTTCTTCCTACCCTCCCTGTTTTTCTGTGATTCACATCTATTCTTGCATCTTCTTGAAGTTGTTGTCTTAACTTCTTCCATATTCTTCCAATTGTCCACCTTGAAGTATTCAATTCAATGGCAATTTTTTTGATAGCCCCTTGAGGTATAGTGAATATGCCATTAAATTTTGTGTAAGCTACTTGTTGTAGCCTGTTTGCAACATGACATCTTGAGTTGTTGTTAAAAAATGTGTGCTGTTGACCACTATTTCTGGCTGTTGCTGTTCTTCATGTTGTTCATGTTCTTCATGTTCTTCATGTTCTTCCTCTGATTCACTATCTGTCCAATCATATTCTGAGACGTGTACATCTGAATCATCATCTAACCATTCAGCCACCAACTCTTCTTCATCATTCCCATGTTCCATTGCTGAGAAGTTATTTTCTTCTTCTTCACTTGATGTTGCTGGTGCTCTGTTAAGATCAAAGGCCTCTTGTTGTGGTTGAACTTGTAAGTCTGGTAATGGTTGTGGTTCTGGTTCTGGTTCTGGTTCTGGCAGTGGGTCATTCAGATCAAAAGTTGGGTAAGTTGGTGGTGAATTAAGAGCTGATGGGGATGGTGTTGAAGTGTTATCAGTAGAACTGTCTAGGGGGGCCATAGCTAAGCTATGGATGCCAGACATGTTCAAGCTGAGAAAGCTTCCACACTTTCCTCAAGTGAAGCTATGAAATCAGAAATGGCTTGTATAAAACTCTATGATGATTTTGCTCTGAGAGTTAATCTACCCAAACCCCCCCCCCCAAGGAAATGGCTACTGCTGGGTGGTTTTTATGGTGGTTTAAGCTGCTGGTTGGTGTCTTTGATGGTGGTGGTGGCTGGCTGCTGCTTGGTCTGTTTGGTTATGTTGATGGAAGTGGTGAAAATAATAAATGCAAGTGTAAAAGTGGTTGTGTATATATAGTCCAGAATTTGTTAGGATTTTTTTCATGTTTTTAGGGGGAAAATTCAATTCCCCCTTAAGTTCGAATTTTTTGGTAAAATTTCAATACCTGTTATGTATATCTACCTTTAAAATTTTGGAGGGAAAATTTTTGTTCCCTTTGGTTGTATAATTGTAACAGAATAGTTTAGTTGTATTGGTTGTATAAAAATTTTGGAGGGAAATGAAATCCCTCTTTCTATATAATTGGCGCCTTCCTTAAAAAAAATGTGGGCCAACTCTTTTTTTGCCTTCTAATCTGATTTTTCACAACTTAATTAACCACAATTATTTTTCTTCAAAACACCCACTGCACACCCACTGTACACCCACTGTACAGTAGTCCCCCCCTTTTCCTTGGTCTTTGTGATAAAGTGTTTGTAACAAATAAAAAGAGACAGAGGGAGTATTAGGAATTAAAAGGGGACATTATTTTGTCTATGGAATCCTACAATGAAGATGATGAGAAAAATCCATGTTATGTGCTGTATTTTATACACATAGAGGGGGGCCTGTCTTCTTCTTATCTTATCTTAAAAAAATGCAACAAGTAATGAAAACCCATATAATTTATTAATTTCTCATGTGTTGTTTCCTTACTTTTTCCTAGTTGAGGTGGACCTCTCTCTTTAATAAAGATTAAAGGATGAAATCTTGTGCAGAAACTCTAAAAACAGACTTCATTTTTATTACCTAGTCATATTTTTGTCAGAAAAAATGTGTGGGTTTAATTCATAGGAATTTTTCATTCTTTAGAGCTTTTATTAAGCTCTAAAAAACCCAAAAAAAGGGGTAAAAAAAAAAAGTATTAGTAGTATTTAGGACATCAAAAATGGCGGGTTTGCACTAGGCTGGTGAACCGGGCATTTCTCTGCAACTTTGATGGTGGTTCTTCCTTGACAAAAAGGTGAATTTGGGTCTCTCTAATTTGCTCTTTTTTCAATTGGGTTGTTCTTAAAATTCTTTTTTTTTGCCCACATTGTTGAAAATCTATCATACCAATGGCCAAAAAAAAAAAAAAAAAAAAAAAAGATGAATTTTTTTCTCTAAATCTTTAAAATTCTGTTCTTGGGATTTGCAAATGGGTTTTTCTTGATTACGAATTTTTTGGGTTTTTTTTTCTTTGCTATTATTCATTCCAAGATTGCATGATTTACTGACATTGTTCTTCATATGTAGGAAATTAGATGCAAAATGTTAGATTTTGTGTGTGTGTGTGTGTGTGTGTGTGGTTCACCAAGAATATCATATCTTTTTTTGTATATTTCTGGGATTAATATAGCTGATTTGTATTTGTTAGAGCTGCAAGTTTTCTCTGGGATCTAATATTGATTATCCTATAATACTTCCTTTGAGATCTGCTGTTTAGATGGGTTGAAATGCTAATTTAATTTGTATAAATTAGCTCTTTCTAAGTAAAATGAGGATGTTTTCATATGTTTCTTGATTTATTGGAGCAAATTATTGAAATGCACTGTTTGGCATTGTTTACATTATTGAATGTACATTCTGTAAATCTGTGAATCTATATGCTTTGGAAATATTAAAACTACCTGCTTTAGATTGTTCTTGGTGGTATAGTTGTCAAAAGCACATTATTTGTATTGATAATAGTATGATTGATTGATAAATAGTTTCCATGAGCTTCATGTATAGAAACCGAACAAGGAAGATTAATTGAAATTGTTTTCTCTCTTTGACCCTTTCCATTGAAAATGGATTTTGTCCAACCAAGCAGAAATTAAGTTTCAAGAATAAGATGATCATCTTTCTCTTGTCACAGCTTATAAAAGGAATTGAATTATTATAGGAGTATCTAACAGAATCTGATTTTTGATACACCAAGACTGTCGAATGGCGAATGATAATAGTTCCACTATGATCTGTGTCAGATTTGTGTGTGTGTGTGTGTGTGTGTGTGTGTGTGTGTGTGTGTGTGTGTGTGTGTGTGCGTGTTTTACTTGCGCAGCTTTGATGACGTTCTATATCGCAGGTTTGAACTACACATCAAGGAAATTCTCGTTTCATAGGTTCCACTCCTCATAGAAAACATGAAACGGGAATCCAAAAGTGCCTCTTGCAATGATAAGCCTGGTCGTAGTAGAGGCAAATTTGCCTCTCGTTTTTGTTTGTTCCCCAAATCTAAATCAGCAGCTAGCCGTCCAGGCTTTGCTCCTGTCTACCTAAATGTTTATGACCTCACACCTGTCAACGGCTACATGTATTGGGCAGGACTTGGTATTTTCCACACTGGTCTCGAAGGTTAGCTAATTCTTTGATTTCTGAATTGGAACACAAGTTATTGGTGTTTAACAGGATCATATTCTTTATGCAATTATCTTAGAAGTACTTTTGTATGGTGTATTCTCAATAGAACTTGTTACTTGTTAGGGGAGAGGAATTTTTCCTTGACTTTCACAATGATGATGTTCAATCTGAATAGCTTCAGACAATGTTTAGCTTATTGAATGTAGTCAACAAAATTTCCTTGCTCTTTTGACGAGACTAGAAGCCATTTAGGTAACAGAAATTAGGTATTTGCCTATGTACATGAAATCTATACTCCTCTTATTACCTCAAGTACCCGTTTTGATCCTTGACTCGCCATCATGGATATGGTCATTTCAACACTTTATTTTAGGACCAAATTCAAGGATTGTTTTTTTTATAATGGTCGAGATTTTAAACTAGGACATGTACTCGTGTCCAACATGAGTATGAAGCACTCAAATCCGGTTGACATAGCACAAACGAGGAGTTAAAGAGAAAATTCCACACCATGCTTGTAGGAAAAACTGAATAGCTGATCATCATAAACATCTAATTGAACTAAGTATTACCCTGATGACGAGCACATACATACCTCACATATTTGCTTGCAGATGCTTGTGGTGCATACTCGTTAAGTTAAGAATAGCAACATAGTTCTATCAGATGCTGAATGTCCTTTCCTTTTTGTTTCATAGTCTATGGTGCAGAATATGCATTTGGTGCTCATGACTTCCCCACAAGTGGCGTTTTTGAAGTTGAACCTCGGCAATGTCCGGGCTTTAAGTTTAGGAGAGCAATATTCATGGGAACAACATCTTTAGATCCTAGTGAAGTTAGAGATTTCATGGAGCAACAATCACAAAATTATTATGGTGATACGTATCACTTGATTGCCAAGAATTGCAACCATTTCTGCGATGATATCTGTCAAAAGCTAACAGGAAAAAGCATCCCTAAGTGGGTTAATCGACTTGCAAGAATAGGTATGTAAATTTGATCAGATTAGAAAAATATTGCACAATGTATATTTTGGTTGTAATCAGGTTGTGGTAAAGGGATGTTTACTCATGCGTTACCTTAAGGTCATAGACCACATGGGGATCTTTGTCGATGGGGACTTCCCTTATATCTCCCCCTCACTCGTAACGAGTCTGACCTGCTAGACTGAAGTGGGTTGACCTGAGAAAGTTCTGAAAGAGTTGGCTGTCTACAGTTCAATATGCTTCGTCATTTACCGATCTATTCATTTATTGCTCTGAAGAGTTATATCCTTGCTAGAGCACCTGAGCAAGTACATCTGAGATTTTCTTTTAGATTCTCCTCATGACATTACATCATTACCTATCACTAGAAAGCCAGAAATTAAATTGACAGTTGTAGCAGTCACTACTCACTAGTGATTCTTTTTTCGCTAATTCGAATAAACCATCACTATCATGATATTCTCTGTGATCTTAATGTCATTGTGCTTGTGTTAATGTATCACTTGTGATGGCAGGTTCAGTCTGCAACTGCGTACTCCCGGAAAGTCTCAAAGCCTCAACTGTTCCGGAACCCCATCTCGAAGTATACGAAAACGATAAAAAACACCTACGACCCTTCAGCTGCTTTTCATCCTTCTCAATGCCTCAGAAGGAGGAATCAATCTCATCGTTGTTTCTACATTCACACTACATGGGATGTTTACCACCTTGGGAGTCAAGAAAGACAAAGTCAGGGCTTCCCGAAGACGATGACTGACAAGAAAAGAAACTCTTCCTTATTTGCAACCATTTGAGGGTTTAGAAGTGTTAGTGAATAGATGTATCATTTGTGTTCATTGTGCATAGATCTTAGGGGAAGGGGTGAGTGTAAATGTGCCTGTCTCGCCATTTTGTTTCTGTTAAAGTAGTTGGGTTGCTTACAAAAGGACTTAAGTGTCCTTCAAAAGTGTGTTTCAGTGTTAGTGATTTTATTTTTGATGCAGAAATCAAGTTTCTTTTGTTTTTGCATCTTAACTTTTATTAATCTTGAGCTAGAACACCAATTCCCTTGTGTTTAACGCAGGCCTAAAACATTGTTTACTAACTTTGATACCTGATTTTGTTATCCCAAAGTATTTTTGTGAAGAATCAAGTAGTAGGTATGACTACTTTTACACTGTTTACATAGAAATCATGGGGGAAAGATAGCTGCACGGAGGCGGTAGAGGTAGCCGACGAGGAGGAGGGAGGGAGGAGCAGTAAGCTGGAAATAGTGTGAATGGAATTTCTGATAACTCCATGTCAAAGGAAGGAAGAAGAAAGAGAGAGGGTGGTTATTAGTCTTATTACCCTTTATAATTTTTCCTTTTTGATGGTTATTAATACTAATTTAGTGTATATTTTTTAAAAAAAAATCGACATAGAATCTATCTCAAGATTGAACCAAACAGTGTGAATGGATTTAAAATCCATTACAAAATCGAACCAAACAGTTTTAGACTGATATGGAAACTTGAATCCATATTAGGATATCTATACCATTCCAATCCAGTGAACAAAGAGGCCTTAAAATTTTCGCTGATTGATTATGGTGTTCATCTTTAACTCAAGGATTTTATCGAGTTCTTGAATTCTAGTCAATCTTTTGAGCTACTTAATTATCACATTTTGTGATTTCTATTAATGACATATCAAGTAGGGTACTAGACTAATATATCCAAACCAGTAACATCATTTGTATTTATCTAAAAAAAAAACTTCCTCTATCTTGTTTTAAGTGCGATAACACTTCTCTCTTTTATGAGAGAACTTTTTTGTAAAAAATGTCTTACCTAATCAGAAATGAAGAAAGTATTATATAAAATCATTACTTCGCATCATTGCACAATCTAGGGGTAATCCCCTAATCCTACATTATGTTGTAGAAGGGGCCATTTCCAAGAAATGGCAAGAACAAAATTCCCTTCATCTGGAGGCTGTAGCTAGACAAACTATCAATATCTAAGCATCAAAACTCAGGAGCACTCTAGCAGCACTGCAGCAGGCACAACGTTCATGAAGCTAGCTATTCACCTTAATGCCTTAGGTTTAAGTTTGACTCCCTGTCAATTTTGGGCTACGCTTTAAATATATTAAATACTTCTATGTTATATTTGTCAGCTAAGGTCAGATTCAGGTTGGTTTCAGATTATTTTTTTTCCGGTACCTTCGGGTCAAGATAGAGATTGTCAACTTTCCTTCTTGAATTTTCATTCCCAAACAATACCATCTTTTAGATGGTAATGAGTGATAATGAAAATTGCTTCCCCTTGAAGACAAATACACAAGTTTAGAGGTAAAATTGTTTACCCATGGAGAAAAAATGTCTTCCCATGAAAATTTTAAGGGTGCTTCCCTAATAAAATTACACTTAAAATTCATTTTCATTACCGCAATTTATTAACGACTACCAAGCAGGTTGTGATTGTCAGCTATATTGACACGACAATCAATTCTAGTCTACTACTTTGAGAAGGTGAACCTAGAAGGCTGAGAGCTGGAGCTGGAGCTGGGGCTGAAGCAGTACCACATAAAAAGTAGTAACTTGCACAACAAACATATTAAATCTTCTCTTCACAAGATGAAATCTGTTCTTCTCCACATTAGTAGATACACATACACATGGAGTAAAAAAAAAAAAAAAAATGTTTGCATAACCAGTACCAGTGTTAACCAATGTTTTGGCATCAGAAGAAAGAGGAAACCATGGAACTGCAAGCCATTTTGACTAATTTCTTGTTGCAAACACAAAGTATACCAAGCATACCAAATACACACTGCTGGTGGAACTGGTACAAATTATAGATATAGTAGTACCCAGGAAGTCAAAGATGCCCCTTTGCATCCATGTTTACCGCCTCGTAATTCTTACTCAAGATACGCACCTCGTGAAGTAAGTTTGCCCCACATAACCCCCAGCCATAGCTCTTCTGACATTAGATTCAAACATTTTTGGATTATCCCTCAACACAGCTGCGGCATCATGATTTAGAGGGTCTTCATAGTTTGGTTGCTACACAAACAAAATTTCATTTTAATGCCAGATACGTAAACCAATATCATGTTCTCCACAAAAAGGCATAAAGAAGGTACCGTGAAGAGGTGATAAAGCCCATAAATGACTGTGTTTATGTTCAAGACAGGTTTCCAGTCTTCTCTTAAAATGTTGAGGCAGACGTTACCTTCCAAGTCAATGTTAGGATGGTACACCTACAAGATGCATACAAAAAAGTGAGGAGAAACCCATACACGTATACACTATTAAAAAAAATCAGCAACTTATGCAAGTATAAGGCAGTCTCTATGCATACTTATTCTCTTTACCTTTGTCTTGCACTTAACCTTAGGCGGCTCATGAGGGTATACAGATGGAACTTGGAAGGTGAACACAAATGTACCACCTCTGCAACAAAATAAAGTAGAAAAATTCACCAGAGTATGTCAGTATACTACTTTGTCAACTGAATTTTCTTTTTCTTTTTTTAAAGAAGAGTTGTGCATGGGAAAAGTTCCCGAATAGAATATGAAAATGACCCATATATCTATATTACTTCTTCCAAACTGCATCCTCTCCAACCCCAAATACCCCTTAAGGAAAAGGGGACCAGAGATGAGAAGTAGTTTGACAAGAAATGAAAAAAAATAAAGGTATGGAAATCAAGAGTACTGGAAGAAGGGAACTGCAAGCACTAAGCACGTGTAATAAGCAACAGCCTATGCCTGATATTAAGCGAAGATGTCAGCTGTGACACAGTCCGGGTATTAAAATGGTATATAGTAAAAGACACTTACAAATAATATCCTTCATCAGGCCGAATGGTAACTTCAAAGCTCATCAGTTCATCCTTTCCCTTGGGAAATGATATGTTACACGACTTTGGCAGGTTCAGTTCACTGATATCTACAAAGACAAAATTGAGGAACCATGAGAAAAGAACAAAAGTTGTCACTGTAATCTGCAGCATAAGAAACTTTTTTTTTTTTGAGAGTGAACAAAATAACAAATTTGAACATACATCTCATATAAAGCTTCAATCTCCACAATGCAGATTTACTGGCTTTCTAACAATATCCAGCACCAAATGTAGCAGATGAGATATTTTATGAAGAGACACATAAAAGTTTCTTAAGTAGATAATCATGTGCATCCTACTGTAAAAGGGTGGTCATTTCATAACAAGCGACCGATATAAATTTGGGATAAAAAGTGTGAACATACTTGGCACCACTTCTTAGTACAGTAAGTTGTCAGTAACCACAAGTAGTAAAACAACCAACAAGAACAGGTGTAAGAATCAGTAGTGCTTATCAAGCTGTAGCACATGAGGTAAAAGAAACACCCCTGCTAAGAAAAGGCGAGAAAGAGAGAGAGAAAGCAACCTCTATTCCAGTCTCTTACATAGAAACCATGAAACACGGGAAACCTTGTTTTAATACCCATTATCCAAGCTGTTTCTTTGCTAATAAAGCCAGGAAATTATTAGAACCTCAGGTTCCATAAACTTTTCTGTTTCTGAAATCTCAAACATCTCTGTGCTACATAGCATAGAAATACAATATTGAATCTCGGGTCATCTGACTTAGGTTTAATTGAAGTTAAACTTATCTTGATTGTTTGACAAATATGATGAGAGAATTCTGCAACAGTCTCATAGAAGCAATTATTGCCATACAAAGAAAGATCTCTGACAGCTCACAGAGCGAGGTACTTCTAACTTTTAACCAACTACATTTTAGGATACGTATCTTCCATTGTTTTGGTTGTATGGAAAATAATAAAAGGTTGAAAGCTTTGGAAAAAATACAAAAGAGAAGCCACCTTCATAACACCCAATAAACACATTAATACTGTAATACATAAAGTTAACCCCTCCTCTCCATCATCTGATCAACCTCATCCTAACATCTAACCCAAATCTCTTCGACAATAAATCTCTGATCTCCACATCGATGGCAACTATCCCATCATCTCCATCTTTATCATCTAATAACATCATCTCCATAATCATATCCACTCTCAACCTCATAACAAACACATCAGCGCATAGCACGTCTAGTCCATCCTCAAATCACCATTGTTGCATCAGCAAAACCCTTCATGAAGGAGACGATGCCATTACAGGCAAAGATGAGGTTGTTTGCTGCCACAGTCCAAGAGCACCTATCCACTAACGCCCTGCCAGAGGACCATATTCTCCTCCCACCCATGATAAATGCAGCTAGTAGTATTTAAGAACCAGAGAGAGTGAGAGCATGCTAAGTAAAACGTGGCTTCCCTTCTATAACAAGGATAAAGATTTTAAAGTGATGGAAAAGAAGTTTTCAGCTCCAATTTTACCTCCATGCTGAACCAAACAACATAATATCCAGAAAACAGTTTCCCCTTATACAAACCATCAAAGAGTTTGCTGCCACAGTCCAAGAGCACCTATCAACATAAGATCCTGAAGTCGAACCAACTATCATTCGTTCTGGGTTCTTGGACTACACCAAACCTCATTTTAAGTGCACTTGTCAGCTATTATAAGAATCATTTCACTTCTACAGTTTCACAAACATGAAGACAATCAACACCTAACCAGAACCGAGAGGATTCTGGTTTCGGAACCTAGACCGTTGGTGCTAAAAGCCTAACCTCGATCTAGAGACCGGACTACGCCAACATCAGCTATGATCATACAAGTCCTTCACAAGTAAAAAATACCTTTATGAAGACGTAGTTCTCCAGCTGATTGCTTCTTCACAGGCGTCTTGCCATTACAAGTTTCAGCAGTTTCCCTTTGTTTCGCTTTCACTTTAAACAAATTAATCATCTCTCCTAAACATTAAAAAAAAAAACCTCAATCACAAATAGTTGACGACATCCAAACAAACACAAAACAACACAAATTTTAACCTAATTTTGTCTACAAGCCAAATTCAATTACATAAAGATTTTTCAAGCAAACAAATCACAACGATCCATGCTTATAATCAGTAAACAACAACTAAATTCAACAAACTCAAATATTTTTTTTAGCTTACAAATGAAAAAAAAAAAGAGTAAAATCATCAAAGAAATTCTGAATTCTAACTCAAATATGTGTAAGCTCAAATTCTGAATCTTAAACAAGAAAATTAGTAATAATCAATTAATCAAACCTTCAAATTCTTGGAAGATCCGAGTTTCGTGTTTCGTTGAAAAAACGCAATCTTCTAACTTCGTTTCTGTAACTTTTCTTACCTGCTACTGAAATTCGGAAAAGATAATTTGATGCTGGAATCCAAAATTGTGTGGAGATTTTGTCGAATTTTCAGATAAAAAGACAGATTGGATAAATGTAGAGAGAGAAATAAATTGTGATCGAGGGTTAGGGTTAGAGACTACTGTTCAATGTGTTTCTATTTTTTTCATTTTATATGCTGACGGATCTTTTTGCTTTGTTTCCTTATCCTTAAATAGAAGTATTTTGGGTTGGAATTTGATTCTATGCTACACTTTGTTTTATTTTAATTTGTAATTTTGAATGTAGGTAAAATAATCGTCCTGTTAAATAATGAGTTTCGGAAAAATTAAACGTTTGAATTCATATTAGAGAGTGTTTTAGACCGTTTGGTGAAACTGATTGGGGTCGAAATTTTGGGGAAACAAAGTTTTAATAATAGAAGTTCTGTAATAAATGGGTTAAATCACGTTTATGTGTTAAAGTTAATGAAAATTACATTTTAAAATATTAACTCTGTATGTTCATTATCAACACTCGTGTTATCAAATAGCTTTAGGTGATTAATTATTGTTTGACTATCAATTTATTTTATCAAAAGGTAAATTCAATGATAATAGATCATATCTAAAAATAGAGTGTAAAGAGTAAAGTCTAACATATAGAGCATCATTATATACGAATTTGTAGATGGAGCATTTTTTGTTTAATCTCACCTTGGGTATCTGAGTTTATACTTTCTATATTATTGGGAGTAACATTGGGTTATGGCATATGGGTAAATGGTATGGCTTCCTTCTCATACATGGGAGACCAATTTTGTGGAAGCAAAATTTCAATATTGTTAGGGAGTGGGGTTTTGGGCTTGTTGGGCCTCTTGATGAATGACCCTTTGCAATAGCAGCTCAGAGGGAATTCATCTTACCACGAGTTTTTGAAAGGGACCCAAAAAAAAGATTATATATGAGGCGCCTATAGCTAAACGTTTTAGTAGATTGTGCTATCGCCTTTTTTTCAATAGTAGTGATGTTATATAATTCAATATTCAAACTATTAATTTTACATTACCTTCATCTCACATTAGTTACCGCGAATGCTTTTGGTGCAAGTGTTTTAAATAGAGTAGAAGTGGATCCAAGTTGTGTCCAACTTTATTTAAAAACAAAGAATGAAAATTTATAAATAGGTAGATCACAACTAGGGATGGCAATTCAATTCGAATCCGACCCTAGTCCGCTCTGATCCGAAGGAAAAAATCCGAGTTGACTCCGACAAAAAAGTAATCCGACTCCGACTCCGTTTAAAAAATCCGACTCCGAGTCGGAGGAGGGTCGGAGTCGGATCTCATAAAATAATCCGACATCCGAATCCGACTCCGACTTTGAGTCAATCAATCCTTTTTTCTTATTTATGTAATGTATTATTTATGTATAATCTGACTTCGACTTTAGGCCAGTTGTATTATATAGGATTTTCCCACAGAAAAAATGATTAAAAAATTGGAAGAAAAATAAGTCGGATCAGGTTCGGAGTCGGATGTTTGTATTTTAAGTCGGATGTCCGGATTCTAAGCCGGATCGGATTTCGGAGTCGGATGTTCGGATTTTAGGTCGGTTCGGATTCGGATTTTCAAAGTCGGATCTCGGAGTCGGACTCAGATTTAAAATCCGACTTTCTGTAGGGTCGAAGTCGGATTATGCATAATCCGATCCAAGTCCGACACGTTGCCATTCCTAATCACAACTAAATTAAGACATTAAAAGCAGTAATAATTTTCTTTTTATTTAGTTAAAAAGCAAAAATATAGGACAACTAATATGAGATAGGTGGAGTAGAAATTACTTTTTATATGGCCCTTTTTCGTTGTGTACTAGAAGAACTCACAAAAAGTCAAAAACATTGTCAAAAGATTAATAATATAGAAAAGAAACAAAGTGCTTAAGTTTCTTATGAATTATGATAATCATCTTCATCCACCTTTAACGAATTGAGGACACTTTTTTCTTGTTTCTCTTCATGGTTATCTACAGATTTCTTTTCAAGTCTTCTCAATCAAAATCTCAAATGTCATAGTTGGCTACATTTTTCAAAAAAGAATCTCATATTAGACTTGCTCTCTTTTCCTTTTCCTTATACTAGTTGTTGGCCCGTGAGCTATCGCGCACGGTCCCCCAAGCCAGCAAAAATCAGTCACTAAAATTTATAGTGTTATTATTTTGGACAAAATATCTTAATTATTATCGATTAATGTAATATTTCCTCTATTCTTTAATAATTGCAATATGTAGCGATTGCGCATAGCATATATGCAAATAATCTTTGTTAGTGCAAGCCTCCCAAGGTAGTGAAATTGGTGGTGACTGGTGAATAACTAAATGCAACTATTAGCATAATTAATTTAAGCAAAACTAAAGCAGGTGTACTTGGTAATTAGGAAGATAAAGTAATTAAATATCCATAATAACCCTTGTTAGTACAAGCTATTTTTGGATTACAAATTTTGTTCGCATATAAAATGTCCTTGAGTCATTGTTATATCTGTTACAAGAACTCAATCACGTCTATTAGCAAAAGAGATTAGTTCATATTAGACGATGAATAACTATAAAGGTCATACTGTTAACATGTACCATTAGACTTTACAACAAAAAAATAAGCAAAAGGGTATTTGGCTTGATTTTGATATAGTAATTTGCGCTTTTGCAAATCCAATTTAATCTCTATTTCATTTGAATTGAAATAATCAATCAACTAAAATCAACAAGCTAAAAGTATATTCAGCATTCTTGTGATGATTGTCATGCTCATGGCCCTCACCAGCATCAGCATCCTCATCATCTTCTTCACCTTCAAGTTCCTCAGGAACTTCTTCCATATCCTCCTAAGCCATGTCACCCTCCTCTTCAGCTAGATCACCTTCCTCACCTTCCTCTACACCTTCATCCCCTTCCTCCTGCAATAAATCGTCTTGATCAACTTCCTTCTCATCATACTTCCCACCATATTCTTCTGGTTCATATTCAGGTTCATTATCCTCAAGGTCCAACTGTTCATCTTTTTCATATTCATCCTCTTTAACCTCATCTTCTTCTGCCATAATAAAGAGAGGTAGGCACAAATCCAGCCAGTTAACATGCTGAAATCTCCACTGGGAACAACAAGAGTTCTAAAGAGTTGGGCGCATAGAAAAAAAATACCCACTAAGCCTTCGAATTCCAAAATCAAACATAATATGGTTCAGTCTAAAAGGAAGTTAGCATGTCCAAAAAGTATTGGTACACAGATTTCCAGTGATCCAACCAAAAACAGCTACTTTCATTACTTCATTGAATCCTTGTAATAGATTTTTCGGCAATTCTTAACTGTACCCAATGCATTAATCTTCATAAAATAGAAAACACAATCTTATTATACTTCCATTACTCCCGCTATGCCCACCGGTGCCAGTATGCTGGGATCTACCCACGAGATTGCATAAAATAAAAGCTATGTTATTGCTTTATACTTTGAGAGATCAGACGACTTGAATAAAGTTAAAAGTAAACAAACAACCATTAAGAAAAATAATGAATCTATTTAAAGTTCAAAAGAAGAACCTGAAGTAACTTGCAGTTCGATGAATTTCATAAATATTAGGAACCCAAAATCAAATCAAGAAATAAACACAAATTAATCCAAACCCCACATCGAATTGTGACTCATTCAACAAAAAAGATGCAAAAATAGAAACTTTAAAGAGATCAGAAAGATAGGCAAACTTAAAGAGAAGAGATCAAATACAATGTCATTCTTTACGAAAATGTATTGAATTGAAGGTGATAAAAAATAAGAGACGAGAATTTTACTCGATTATCGAGTGCACCTGATATGAGAAGAGAGAAAGAGAGAAGGAACCTTGGCGAAGCGTGGGGTTGTATCATTGAGTAAAATATATTAATATCATCAAATCTTGCGAACTTTTATAGTGGTATCCTAAACAGGGGAGAGTGGAAGCAGCTCAGACTCTGAAATGTATAATCCACCAATAATCAGTTAATCACAATAAGGTATCTATTTTCATTCTCAAGCAAGTTATTCGGTTAACCCCTAGAATAATGTGTCAAAAGAGCCAGCAAGCAGTAATACTACAATTTATAACTCATACAGAATATAAAATATTTAATCAAAGAAACAAAAAATCAGAAGATAATATTGATTACCAGCTGATCCACAAAGTCACTCTGAAACTTCGACTCTGAGTGAATCTCTTGTGCTACCTGCATTAAGGTCACGCGTAAAAGACCAACAAAGAACCAGATAATAGAATAATAAGATAATAAAATGAACCGAAAACCACTAACTACTGACAAGATGGAAACTTTTTCTTCACAAATGCATATTTGGTATTCAGCAACACTCAGACAACTCGACAAATACATTAATAATATTATCTAATTGCCAAGTACCAACAACGGTAAGTACTACAGCAGACCAAACCTCGATGTAGCATATTAAATAATAGGATTCTTCTTACCAGCATGTATGTGAATGTTTATATTCCTGGGAACACTTCCAATTATCCCAACAGGAACTGAACTCCCCGTATTTGGTGCAAAAACTGCAGGAGTGTTAAAGAAAGGGCTGGTTTGATAGGGGAAAGGCTGCAAATTTAGAATAAAAAAGACAATTTCAATGCGTAAGCTAAAATATGCTAAAAGGATGGATCCAAATAGTTCACATAAGTAGAATGATAAACCATCAAACTATAGTAGCATTGTCCAGAGAATAAAACCAAAGGGCAGCTAATATTCGACTACCTAGAGATAGTGTAAGACCTTTGAAACATATAGTCCAACCTGAGGCATTCTCTAAAAGCATAAAGTACCAAAACACATATAAGCTTACTACCAGCATTCAAAAAACAGATCAGCATAAAATGTCGTGTACAAATACATTGTTACTACCCCAACTACACCTAGATATTTTAAAAAAAAACATCTAACCTGGATCATTATAGGATTAGTCCCCGATACTGATATATAGACAGAATGACCCAGCATTAACCATAGCCTCTGCCTGTAAAACATATCAGGAATGAGGATGACGCACTCTGTCAATTAATTCGTAAGATGAGCTAAGGATTTGGGGTTAGGAGCACATACAAGAGACTTTCCCATACGTAGCATCAATATGGTGCGACCAAGCTTTAGCAAAAGAGCACCTAAATGTTGCATTGCAAGCCCTACTTGTACTACTTCACTCTGGATCTGGCTCCTCACAGAAGTATGATTCAAGGCAGCCTTATAATGTAGTAACTTAACTCTTTATTTCTCTCTTGCCGTTCTTTTTTTCCCCCTCCCTTCTTCAACCTCTTACACCTTTTCTCTTCTCCATCACTCTAAAAGACTCCTCTTCCCTCCATATCCCTCTCTCCTCCCCTTTGTTCTTTTTCACTCATAATAAGATTCCAACAAGCTCATATAATTAGACTAATATGAAAAAGAAAGTATGTAGTAAGGCTAATTCCCCTCCGACATACCCTCTTCACATTAGAAAGTCTCCTCCTACTGGGTCACTCCATCATCTCGCTCTCTCCTCCCTTTCCCATCTAAATCCCTCCTCCCCTTTGTCCTTTTTTCACTCATATGCTAAGTAAATAGTAAGATTTCAGCGAGCATATATCATTAGACTAAGATGATTTAGAAAGTATTCTTAAGGCTGATTCCCCTCCTATACACCCTTGTCACATTAGAAAGTCCCCTCCAACTTCTTTCGTCCATCCTCTCACTCTCTCCTCCTTCCCCTTCTAGTTCTCTCCTCGGCTTTGTCCTTTTTTTTTTTTAATGATAAGTAAATAGTAAGATTTTAGTGAGCTCATATAATTAGACTAAGATGAAAGAGCAAGTATTTAGTAAGGCTAATTTTCCTCCTATATCATGTATACCCTTGTCACATTAGAAAATCCCCTTCTGCTTATCCCTCCATCTTGTCCTTTCTCCCCCCCCCCCTTCTAGTTCTATCTTTCTCTTTGTCCTTACTTTAATCATATCAATAACATTATAATTGCCTAATTTTCAATTTTGCAGTTTGTCATATTTCAGATTCGCGATTGTTGTTAAAATGCATCTACGACTGCTCTTCAAATGAGTGTTAATATAAGACTAATATGAAGTGAGAACTCTTAAAATCATCATAAAGTGCAAAAGTGACAGTCAAAGAAATCCCAAAGATAACACAAGACAATCTCCTGAAAACAAACACAAAAAAAAAGAAAAAACAACTGAGATGGTAAAAAAAAGCATTCAAGAGTATAACGAACTATATACCTCACTTCCCCCTCCTTTGAGCCTGAAAGCTCATAAGCTCCCAATTTTCGGTGCATCTTGTCTAATTTCAGGAGGAAATAGTAAGGAAAAGCATCCAAGAGCGTAGTTCACTTTTCTGATTATAGTTGCCTAAATTTCAGTTCTGCATTTTCTCAGATTTCAGATTTATGATTGTTGTTAAAACACACTAACGCTTTTCAAGTGAGTGTTAGTATAAGACTAAGATGAAGTGAGAACTAAGACAATTCTGAACTGATAGGTTAACCAAAATTTCTTAGATATATGTATGAACTAAAAGTGTTAAACTTAGATGGCAAAGTGTAATAACATGTCAATTTCAATAAACACAAATCATAATTGTATCAACATTAAAATTTACAACAAAAGTCACGTCTTGTTTCTTAGATTACATGGGCACTACCAGTGTTACCTAATTCGCTATCTAATTCGCCTATTGAATACGCCAATTCGCCAAAAATGAACCAAAATGACCATAATTCACTTTTCTCAATTCGCAATTCGCGGGAGAATTAGGAAATTAGGTAACAGTGGGCACTACTTATGAGTATCTTCCTACATGGAATAGACAACTTGTACATTTCTATACGATCTCAAATTCAATATCCTAACTCATCATTAAATGCTAAATTATTTCACAAACGATAGCTCACCTCCATATTCACATTAAAGCGGCTATTGAGTAGACACAGAGAGCTGACCTAGCAGCATGACATCAGAATCCATGCACTACTGTAGAAACTATCAAAATATGCAACTTAGTCATTGACATCGTCAAGCTAAAAAAACCTGCAATACCTTATCAGTAATGATATCAACAAGGCAGATCGCCGACCTCATTTGCAGTCATGGCTGAAAACAACAGGAAAGTGGTGTAAGAAGAATGATTGACAAAAACAAAGGCCTACCAACATTATTAGAGGAGATAAAACTAAGTCAATTGACATACATGTGTCAAACCTAGAGGTACTCTGGGAGAAGTGCCCAAATCGAAACTCATAAGGTTTAGATCTCATAAAATGAAGTTGCTACCAAGGCAGCATGAAAGCTACATGAAGGGTCTGTGCGGCAGCGATTCCAGGTCAACTAAAGATCATAGTACAAAAAATTAGTACAAACCAGCTAGAAGTGAAAGCAATGTTAACAAATTCAGCAATGGCTTATACTCTCTACAAGCAAGTAAAGGTGTTTTAAGAGCAACAAGACTTCTATAAATTTGATGACATTAGTCTAGCAAGAATGCATGTTGAAGCAAAGTGTCATGAAACTAACAAGAAAAAGCGGTAAAGATATCATTGATCAACCAACACTTATGAAATAAACCGAAAAAGATGCTACAGCAGCACAATACCTTCAGCAAAATAATCAGAAACTCCGATATCTTACAGTGCACACTGGCACCTCCCAAATCCTCAGCAGAAATTTCCTCACCAGTTGCAGCCTACTTCAAGACTTGCATCAAAAACAAACACATAACCAAGCATGTGTGACTCTGAAAATAATTTTGGAAAGTGGAATAAATAAAACAGAGTAATTCATGGAGTAGTCAATTTCAGAAAATAAAATGAAGAATTTACAATGACCCATCAAGATGTGCTTGGAAACTTAAAATCCGTATTCAATCCCAGATATTGAGATTAAATATCAGTCTGGAATATCATATTCCACTTTGATGTTTGGCAGCAGCCAAATTTCAACTCCAGAGTTCAAAATAGACGAAATACAATTTGATTTTTATTTCCTTTAACGCATGATTAGCAGGTTAAATTAACGCATGATTATTCCACCAGATGGAAGGGACTCTTCATACAGCCCATGGCCTGCAAGATAATTGCATCAATTTAAGCTTAGAGAAACTTGACATATTTTTCCTTATATCTATTGTTTGAGATAAACACTTGAAGATCCATATAAAGTAACCCTAAAACTAAAATAATAGATGATCTACAAACTGAAAGAATAGTTAGCCCTCAAAGCAATTACTCGTTTTAACATGTTCCAAGAAACGGTAATTTCAAATAGGAAGTATTTACCTGATTCTAGACATTAAAATCAAAATAACCTAAAATTGAAGAAAGGAAAGAATGGAATCAATGGAAAATAAGCTAAACTTGAGAGAGAAAAAAAAAAGGTAAAAAGAGAAGAACTTCAATACATAAAACAAAGAAACGAAAGTTATTTACAAAAGTTATAGCAACAGTATGATCCCAAATAATAAACTAAAGGTAATCACCGGACTATTGAAGAACGAGGTTTTGGAATCACAGGAGAGAACAACGTTGCGCCGATGAGTTTGTTTCCGTGTTTAGGGTTTTATCATAATACACAAATTTCTCTCAGCTTGAAACTTAGTAGCTAAAAATTACCTCTTTTCCAGATCTCGCATAGACATTAGATCCAAAAGGAGCTGCAGATGCTCCTGATTTCCTTCGAATTTGGCGACCTAACACCTGAACGAAAAATAGCAACATAAACAATTGATCAATGTCATTTCACATACACATAATACAATCAATCGAAGCGAAAGTTAAGAGATTTAGTCGAAAATACTGAGACACCACCACGAACAACTTTTCTGCGCGCAATCCAAGCATATTCTGCGCAACCACAAAAATCAACACAAAAGTTTCATTTAGCATTCTTCTTACCTCCGAATTTGAAGATTCAACAATCGAAAATCAATCATCAAAAAGAGAAGAAACAGAAATTGAAATGATAACGAATTTTACCGAAATTTTCAGACGAAGAAGAATAAGTTTAGAACAACAAATTTTCAGACGGTGAGGGTGAATTGCCGGCGATTTTTGGAAGGTGGCGATGGCGAATCGCCGGCACAGGAGGTAGATGAAGGAAAATGGAGATGGCGAAGGTGGTAACTGGGTGAGGTGGGAACTTCCAGGTGATGAAGAAGACACGAGGGTGATTAATGGTAGCCCAGTAATTTTAGCAAGTTGGGAAGGCAGAATTGGCAATGCACTGTTACTAAGGAACAGTAGCTTGAACTCCCCACTTTTTAATAGGTAATGGATATAGTTAGCGATTAGTTGTTTGCATTATTTTGTAGTTTTTAACTGATTGTATTAGCTTATTTGATTAGTTGTTTGTATTACTCTCTTCGTTTTCTTTTGTTGTTCCTATTTGGAATCTTTTGTGAGAGAAAATTGGTCAAATTAGGAAAAACTTTCGAAAATGAAAGGAGTAGTTATTTGCATAAAAGCTTTTGGTATGTTAAAATAAAGAGTGATAAAAGTTGTTTAGTGTATGATCCCATGATGTGTATGAATCTTTTTCATTTATAAAAGAATTGCATTATTAAAGAAAACTATTGAGAGAGAGGGACAATCTAGTTTTAGAGTTGTCTTCCCGGTTCTAAGAGGTCTTAGGCATCGATTCTCATCCTAGGCAAGGAGGGATCCCATTTAATCCCCTAACTTGTCAAGGTTTCTCATTACCTTTTTAAAAATACCCAATTTTGGTTGTTCTTTGTCAGTGTATCCACTTCTTTTATTTCTATATTTGAAATGGTACCACAAATTATCTTATTGTTATATTTCTTCTCGTTGTATTTTTCTGGCCAAAGCATTAACTTGAATACAATATGTTAATAGTATTACTTTATATTTACTTTTATGATCTACATACTTATTTCTTTTAAATTTTGTCAAAAAAAAGGGGAAAACTAGAAAATAAGAGGGAGACGAGTGTTATCTACTTCTTTATTTCTATATTACACACCTCTTTATTTTGTCTTTACAATGTATTCGCTAGTTATATATTATTATCTTTTAACCATTTTTCTATCGTCATTATCCTTCACTCTTCACCCATAATAAATCAATACATTTTCTTTATATGTAAGACCCATATGCTATTTTTCCTAAAATTAATAAGACACATAGATTATATTACACATCTAAACTCATAAACCTATATATCTTCCCAAAAACCCTCACTAATAGTTTTTTCAAAATTAATTAGTTCTTATCACGAATTATACTCTTCGAATTATTTAATGACGTATCTTTGAAGTCTTTAAAAAAAAACATATGTATTTAAATAATTTTTTACTCCTAGAAAGAGTAAAATAAATATTATAACATATTTGATTTGTGCATTACTAATTTAGTATTCCCTTCGTTTCATAATATAGTGCTTGTTTCTCTTTTACACGGTCTCCAAGACGTAATTTGGACCTTTAATATTTCAATTCTATATTAATAAAAAAATACAAATTTGATATTATGAAACTGCACATTTAGACGAATCTAAGAAGATCCCACATGAATATTTTTTTATACATACAAATGAGAATATTCGGTCAAAAATTTTAGAGTTTGATCCACTAAAAATGAAGTAGGCATTATATTATAGGACGGAAGGAGTATAACAAATGAGAGATTAGTGTTTGAGTCTCTAATAGTTTGACTATTCTAACCTCCCTATTCATGAAATCTTCCCTGAAATTTATGTAAACGGACTGCTGAGTGTGAGAACTGAGATCGACCTAAAACCCTTGTGTGGGAGCGAGAATTGCAGAGAAAAATGGCGAAGATCATCACAATCTTCACCTTACTACTTCTCATTTCAACACATTCTTTCTCCCTCTCACCAGAAAACCCTAAAAATCGCCGGATTTTAGTTCTCGTCGATGAACTCGTCATCAAATTTTCTCACTCAATCTTCTTCAATTCACTTCAGTCTCGCGGTTATCAGCTCGATTTTCATCTCTTCGATGATCCTAACATCTATCTACAGCGTTACGGACAGTACGCGTATGACGGTCTCATCATCTTCGCTCCAAACGCAGATCGTAATCTCTCACTCTTATTTATTTATTTTTCTATGAATTTTGTATTTTTTTAAATTTTTTGTGGATCTTTCGATGTTTGAAGGTTTCGGAGGATCCATTAATCAGGCGGCTGTGCTTGAATTTGTTGATTCTGGACGTGATTTGATCGTTGCGCTTGATGCGAATTCGTCGGATTTAATTCGCGACATTGCGACTGAATGTGGTGTCGAATTTGATGAAGTGAGCTTCTTTTCTTAATCAATTTCCGCATTTTACGATAATTCTGTGAAAAATAAGATGTATAAGTGTTTTTCTGAACTTTCTGAAATATGTTCATATTTTCTGAAATTATGATTTTGTGCTTCTTTTAATTGTATATAATTTGCGATTTCACAGAGATATATGTTTCATAGCAACATTTCTATAACTCATGTTTGGTTCTATTGTTGGTATGATCAGCAATAGTGTGGTGGCCTTGGAAAATTTTGGACTTATTTCTTCAAAACTTTAGAATACCGATTGTAATTCAACGAAAATGAGAAAGTCTGTACACTATACATAGTATAAATTCAGTGATTCATTAGCCATAGTGATTTCTTTTTCGTGGATATGCCAATAATTCGTATTCCAAAAACCCTTGATATATGATCTTACTTTTTGCAGTTTTCTTTTGCCAATTTAGCTTCATACACTTACAATAATGCACTACTCCCTCTATCCCTCAAAGGTTGTTCCAGGAGTATATTTTAACTTGTTCAAGTTTTGGTTGGGTGAAGTTGATGAGAGAAAAATTTGGTGGGACCAAAGTAGTGTATGTGAGAGTAAAGTGGTGGACCCTCATTGCCTTGTATGGTGTGGGGCGAACTCAAAAGGAATCTGGGGTAATCTTAGAGGGGCGGAGGGAGTATCTGTTAAATTTGTGAAGTATGAACCTATAAAGTAGCTAACATTGTCTTTATTTTGTGCTGCATCTATGTTTATTGAGCAATCTACTAGTTTCTTCCTGATTATGTTTATGTGTGCCTTCAGGACCCTGCAGCAATGGTTGTTGATCATACAAGCTATGCATTGTCAAAAACGGAAGGTGATCATACACTGATTGCCAGTGATCACTTTATAGGATCAGATGTAATTTTAGGGAGCAAGAAAATCGAGGCAAGTCTCCTTCATCATTGTTGATTTGTTAACATTATGGGAAATTTCAAACATTTCTGTATAGAATTTTGAATAAGTGCTTAGTGATTTTTTGATGGAATTGACATGTGCATCTGATATTACTACGCCATTCATGGGTCCTATGTGTCTTGATATTGAGTTTTGATTCTCTTGTTTCTCTTTTATGAGCTGTAATGTACAGTTGTACAGTAGCTAGTCTTTTAAAGTAATGTCTTCCTACCCTTTCATGGCTTTTTATGAGGTGCATCTGTTATCAGAAATTCTGAAGTTTTATGGACGAGTAATGGGTATTTTTTACATGAATATGCTGCAGGCTCCAGTTCTTTTCCGGGGAATTGGTCATACAATAAATCCTTCTAACAGTCTTGTAAGTAATGCTTTCTTGACCTCGAAATGCTGAGGAATGTGCTCAACGATCTTTCTTTGATCATTTTTGGAGATACTTTCTTACTTTTGTGTGTCTCTGCCACTCCCTTAGGTGTTGCAAGTTCTCTCAGCTTCACCAGCTTCCTATTCTGTCAATCCTGCGTCCAAGCTATTAAATGCCCCAACACTTACTGGATCCAGAATCTCATTGGTTTCAGTCGTGCAGGTATTCCATTGCTGTCATCTCTTTTGATTTTGTGCAAGGCTGTGCTCTAAAATTAATCTTGAAATTTGATAGTTTTTGTAATCTGCTCTTTCTCCTACCGCAGGCAAGAAATAATGCTCGTATTCTGATCTCTGGCTCATTGAAAATGTTCAGTGACCGGTATGTTTGTCTGCTTCTCTGAAACTACATTTTTCTTCCGATTTTTATTTTTATTTTTATTTTGACCTTCCGTTTCTTTGTTCAGATATATACGTTCAGGAGTGCAGAAGGCTGGGAGCTCGACAAGGTAATAACAGCTTCGACTTGGTCTTTAGTGTTTTGAGAGCGTTTATCTGGATCAGCTTTACAATTTCCTTGCCATTGGTGAATCACTTTCTTAGCTGATATATAACATTTTCATTCCGCATAATTGACTTTTAAATGTGTGTTGTAATGATCATTCTGAAACTAGAGTTTTGCTTACGAAGTTCTGAACTTTTAGAGTTTAGAGCAAGGATGCTAGAAGTATCAGACTAGAATATCTTTGTTGGACTACTTTAGTAGATTACATAGCCCAAGGATAACCTATCGTCCAAGATGCATGAATGTGTATGTCTTCCCACTTTCTTATTATAGTAGCTAGTAGCTACAATGGATCCATCACACTTAGGTTTGTCAAAGGTTCACATGTTGTTAGACTGGTAAGTGGGCTGATACGTTGCTTTCTATTTATGTACTTTCTACTTCCTTTTTCTATAAAGTAAATTGTTTCTGCGTTAGACTATTTACTATTCATATTAAATTTTAGATGTTTGTGTAGAATATGGTTTAGGTAGCTTGTTCCAAGCTTGTGGAATTGCTGTTGTTTGTGCTGCAGAAACTGCTCCAAACATTCGAGGACTCATGTTTCTGTCTCGTCTTCTCCTCGTTCGCATGATTTTGTAGTTCTAGTTCTGTCCTGCACTCCTGCTTATATACTATTTTAATTTTTGTAGTGGCGCCATTTGCTTTTTCACATTTGCCGAGACGTTTCTTCGAACATTAATATCTCTTATTGGATGTGAGTAAAAAATTATAAAAATTTGATATTTGGAATCCTCGTATTGAGAGGAATCTAACAAGACCCCACTTGAGTATATTTTTTCTTATATAATAGTACGAGATATATTAACTAAGTTGGTTGATGAGTAGTGCCAAAAAGCAAATGGTGCAACTAAAAAAATACGGAGGTAGTATATGATGCTTTGTAAGAGGCAATTTCCAGACAAAGTGTTTCCCTCTTGTTGGTCCTTGAAGTGCTAATTGAACATCTAATGTAAGACTCTTCTCTACAGTTCTGTGCGATATGTTGCCATTACCTTTGGAACATCATTGGATAATAAAGTTTTAATTAGGCCTGTTGACTGTTGTATTTTGACATGTCAGTGATAGGATCCAATTTGCTCCCTAGAAAAATAAAATAAACTCAATCAGAAGCTCTAGTTATTGCTACTTTTATTTTCCGTATAGTTCATTTTCTTTTGCAACCGTTGTGATGCTACTCCACATTTTCCTTTGGAAAATGATTTTGAAAGTGGGTGGTTAATTCTGTCATTTTGCATAATAAGAGGAAGTGATTCTTGTAATTACAGATATGACAAATCTGGTAATGAGCAGTTTGTGACTGAGCTTACCAAATGGATCTTCCACGAAAGAGGTTATCTCAAGGTGCGTCATCATTTTCTTGCTATTTATACTCAACTTTATGTACGTGGTTTCGTTTCTGTTGGACGAAAAGTAAGATAATTTGTTTTCATAAGTTAAATACTTCGTCCGTTCTGGAACTAATTGTCACACTGTTGCACCCCTTATAATTAGGGACAACACATTTACCATGAGCCTTTGAAATAGTTCAGCTGTTTTGTATATTCTTGCCACCACTTAATTTATTAGGAATTGTTACAACTTATCCTCAACATGCTCCACAAGGGTGTTCCTCTTTTCCTTGGCCTTTGGATTTCCGATAATTGAGAACTCAAGAGAACAAAGGGAGTATATAAATTTGTGTTGGATCTTGAGTTTATAATTGGTGGGGCACCAATCGTTGCAAAATTACCAGATCACACAAATTAATCAAGTACACAATAAAGTTTGATGTACAACTTCACCAGTCACCTCATCGCACAAGCTGACAATGAGCAATAGAGATTTAACATTTGAGCAGTGTTGGCCTAGTGGTGTCGGCATCCCTTCGATCCCACGGGTCTTGAGATCGAGACTCACCTGTAGGCTGTAGCAATGTTGGATTTCCCCTTTATCCCCCCAAACTTGCTGCGGCTTCTCCTTGCCTACTTTAAAAAAGAAAGAGATCTAACATTTAAAATTTATAATATCATAGATATTTTAAATTACTTGCGTACTTATATATTTTCTAATTGTTATGCATGTATTAAGTTTAATGTGCAATTTGACCAATCTACTCATTGCACAAATTGTCAATGAGTATTAGAGATTTGCCATTAAAAATCTTTATTGTTTCTCATATATTAAACTCTCATTGTGGATGTTGAGTTCTAAGTCTTCTAACTGTTATTATATAACCCATCAAATACGCGTTTGATTATATAAAAAAGTGAAAATCAAAATTTTCAATTTTTTTTGGTGGGGCACATGCCAATAGTTCCACTCATGATGTGAATCTTAATTCCAATGGAGGGAGTATATACACAATGTTAGCTTGTGGAGCCTGACTACACGCTCGAACTCACAGGCTGTAAATGTAAGACACAACAAGGTTGGACTAACAGATGAACCTTCAATGTATACTGTCACCGACAACCTGGTAATTTCTTTGTCCTTCTCATTTTCTCTGTTCTCCCTTCAATCTACTTTATCCTTTAAATGAAAATAACTGAATGTGTATATTGTTATTGCTTCAATGTGTGAAGGAGTATTCTGTTGAAATTTACGAATGGTCTGGAGTGAACTGGGAACCTTATGTAGCTGATGATGTTCAATTACAATTCTTTATGATGAGCCCTTATGTGCTAAAGACATTATCAACTAATAAGAAGGTGCTTATATTCTTTATTATGTTCAAGTGTCGACTTTCATCTTTATCTTAGTAACTTGCAACATTCTTAGTTTCTCAACTCTGCTGTGTAGGGTCTTTATCATACTTCATTCAAGGTGCCAGATGTATATGGTGTTTTCCAGTTCAAAGTTGAGTACCAGAGGCTTGGATACACAAGCTTGTCTCTATCAAAGCAGGTATTATGTCGAATTCGCACTGCTAGTCATTTTTTTAAAGCTACAAGATCACATAGCTCTCTTAAAGTCATGACTAATCCTGTGTTGGAAGTCTTACACCTTGCTGGATAGGTTATTTTATAATGTCAAATATCATTTTTCTGGGATTCATCAGAAGTCTCCTTGACATATACAAGTCGACTCTCATTATTTCTAATGTGATAACATTTTCATCTATTTCTTAGTTCAGGTTATGATGACACGATGTATTTCATAAGGATCTAATCTTTAAATTTCTCTTAATTGCAGATCCCTGTACGACCTTACAGACACAATGAATTCGAAAGATTTATAGCTGCAGCATATCCCTATTATGGAGCATGCTTTTCAATGGTTAGTGCTCTCTTTGCATTTTCTTTATGCATAATGTCTATAGATTCTACATATTGTTCCTCATTGTGCATTTTTCAAATTCTTGTAATCAGTGCTCTTTTAGTGCCACTTTAGGTTTTTTGACATACTTTGGTAGTATCTTGGCTTTTGGCTGGTTTCTCTATGAGTTTGTTTGTAATTGTATAGGATGACATTATTTTCTTTTTCTCTGGATGCAGATGGCTGGCTTCTTCGCCTTGACACTAGTTCATCTATATAGCAAGTAGAGAGGGTAATTATCGTCATTTATCCGATTGAAATCTCATTTGTAGTCTAAAGTAATCACAATTTTGTTAGTTGACCATCATCATGCATGGAGGATTTTGTTGTAGAGAACAATTGTCCTTTGTTTTATTAAGATACACATGAAAGAAAATTGTGACTATGCAATAATGCCAATGCATTATTCATAGAGCTAATTTGCTAGAATTACCTCCCTAAATTTATTTCTTGTTATATATGAGCTTTAATTTGTACTTTCTCTTGTTTTGAATTAAGTGAAACACATGTCTAAAAAAACTCACATAAAGAAGAGAAATGTTTTACATATTTCAGAACAAAGGAATTATGATTAGTACTATCTATACTACTAGTTTTAGCTTTTTGTTTGTTTGTTACAACGCTAACCTTCCTCCCCTAGTTGCCATGGACGTGGGATAACTCTAAGGGACATGGGATGGTATATTATGCACTCTTACGGCTTTGAACGGACATAAAAACAACTTTTACGATCGTTTAGGGGTCATTCCGTGGTTGCACCACAAAATTATAAATTTCGGTCCCGTCTCTATCCATGAAAAATCTGGATTTCGGTCCAGTCGGTTTCGGTCCGGTTTTGGACTGGTGCACACCCCTAAGTCCCTAACTGCACCCCATAGAAGGTTTTTGGCAAAAAATATGACTGGGCCCGAAGGAGCCTTCAAACGGTCAAAATTGAAGGCTATAAGTCACACTTTTAGACGTCCACCGGACTCGTGCATCGAATGTCGTGGCATGTCTCGAGGGGACATGGGGATGGTATATTAAGGAATCCCACGGCTTTGAAGGGGCATAAGAACAACTTTTTACGACCGTTTCAGGGTCATTTCGTGGCTGCACGATAAAATATTAAATGGGTCATTCGGTGGCATTTTGGGCAATTCAGATGGTGCGACTCACCAAAGATGCATTATAAGTCGTGTAACACCCCATATGATGGTTTTTGGTGAAAAATATGATCGACTCGGAAGAGCTCGAAAACGGTCAAAATTGAAGGCTATAAGTCACGCTTTTAGACGTCCACGGGGCCTGTGCACCCGAATGCCATGGGATGCATCGAGGGGACATTAGATGATATATTAAGGATTTCCATGACTTTGAATGGGCATAAGAATGACTTTTACGACCGTTTCGGGGCTTCCGTGACTACAACACAAAATCATAAATGGGGTGATTTGATAGCATTCTGGGCCATTTCAGATGGTGTGAAGCATCCAAGACACATTATAAGTCGTGTCGCACCCCATAGAAAGGTTTTCGGCGAAAAATATCATTGGGCCCGGATGAGTCCTAAAACGGTCAAAATTGAAGGTTATAAGTCACGCTTTAAGACGTCTGCGAGACCCGTGCACCGAATGTCGTGTGATGGCTCCAGAGAACATGGGATGGTATATTAAGGACTCCCACGGCTTTGAACAGACATAAAAGCAACTTTTATGACCGTTTCAGGGTCATTCATTAGGTGCACGATAAAATAAACGGTTTTTTCACCATATACCTGATGTGTTCATCATTTATCGATTATTTACTCTAATCCCCTTAGTTTTGATAGTCGATTTGGGCTCTTTTGAGCTCTTTTCTTGTGGATTTGATGTGTTTGGAGCTCTTGTCGTGTTTTGCAGATTTTGATGCAGATTAGGCACTTTTTACATTTATCTGAGTCGCGACACGGAAGGCTAACACTCACACAAGGTCCAAGGAACATCCGGAAGACCACACAAGCATTTCGGTTGGATTCCACGAAGAAAAAAGCCAAGGAAAAGATTCCGCCCGGTTGACCGGGCGGTGTGGCCACCAAATTAGTATTTGCAATTTGTGAAGGCCCGACCGGGCGAATCCTCGGACTTAGCTGCTGCAGAAATGGAAGCTAGAATTGCTTACGCGCCCGACCGGGCGGCCTTGCCCGGTCGACCGGGCGAAACGCGAAACTTCAAATTTCCACCTTTCATTTCGCCCGGCCAACCGGGCGAACAAACGAAGAAAACCGCTTACGCGCCCGACCGGGCGGTCTCTCCCGGTTGACCGGGCGGAATTTCTCTTTCGTCGTAAGTTGCTGATCACCGTCGCTCGACCGGGCGGTTCATCGGGACGCGTTTTTTCTGGATTTTTAGCCGGTTTTGTAATTAGTATAAATAGGTTTTTAGTTTTTTCGTGAAGACCATCTTATTTTCTACGTTTTTTAGAGCAAAACACTTAGTTTATTCTCTCTAGTTTTGTTGAACTTTTACATTGGAAGATTATATAGATCGTCGATTTCCTTTTCCATCGTTCTTCACAATCATTTGTATTCTTCTCTACTTAGTTTAATTTTATGAATTCTTTTTACTTTGATTATGTTTATTGCGTTTAATATCATCATGAGTGAGTAGTCTATTTCTAGGGTTTAGAGAGGGAAGCCATGTTTATACCTTTTTTATTGTAGTTTGATGTTCTTCAATAATTGGATTGAATTAGAATAATTCCTATTGATTTGTTATACTTGTTTAATTCATGTAATTGCGCAATATCATGAGTTATGTTTAGCTAATAAGAATTAGAATCGAAAGATCATATTCATTAAAGGCTTATTACAATAGGTAGATTTGATTATGTTGAGCGACCGTACTGGCATATGTTAATCTAGGAGTTGTTAATGCCTGACCGAGGATTAACGAAATACTTCTTTTATTTGAACCTCAATCCAAGTGTTGTTGAACTATAATATATTGATTAAACTGGTATAAGCATGGTGGACCGATCGATTGCCCTAGACTTTTAATTAATTGATAAATCTCCATTTTTCTGCGTTCTAGTTCATTCTAGCTTAGTTATTAATTCCTCAATCATTTACTCTCTGCAAATAGTTAGATAATTGACACAAATCTGTAGAACTCCTCTCCCTGTGGATCGACCCGTATTTGTCAGTTCCCGCTAAACAGACACCGTGCACTTGCGGTATATTTTAAAACACATCAATACCCTGATAAAAATTTTTTTGCACCGTATACCCTTTCAACTTTCCAAATTCACCATATACCCCTGACTTTTAAAAAAATACATCAACTTGCCCTTTTGACTAACGGTGTTAAACTTCCGTTAGTCATTAACCCCTAATCTCCCCTTTAATCCTAATTAACTATCCTAAACCCTAACACTAACCCTCCACCTTACCTAACTAACCAAAAACACCTAACCCTAAAAGCCCACTAGCCCATGCCCATACCCACCCTCAGCTCACCACCCCACCCCCAACCCACGGCCCATCACCCCCCTAACACACCCTAACCCTAACCAGTGCCACCACCTGACCCACCACCTAACCCACCACCACCCGTTTTTTCACCATATACCCCTGACAATTCAGATGGTGCAAAGCATCAGAGATGCATTATAAGTCGTGTTCACCTTATAGGAAGGTTTTTTTGTGAAAAATATGATCTGGCCCGGAGGAGTACTAAAACGGTCAAAACTGAAGGCCATAGGCCCATAAGTCACGCTTTTAGACGTTGACGGGACCCGTGCACTGAATATTATGGGATGCTTCGAGGGACATGGGATGGTATATTAAAGACTCCCACGGCTTTGAACGGACATAAGAACAACTTTTACGACTGTTTCGGGGTCATTCCGTGGGTGCACGACAAAATAATAAATGAGTCGTTTGGTGTTATTGTGGGGCAATTCAGATGGTGCAAAGCACCTGGGATGCATTATAAGTCGTGCAGCACCCCATAGGTAGTCTTTCGGCTAAAAATATGACCGGTCCCGGAATAGCCCTCAAAAGATCAAAATTGAAGGCTATAAATCACGCTATTAGACGTTCACGGGACTCGTTCACTAAATGTCGTGGGATACCTTGTCTGGACATGGGATAGTATATTAAGGACTCCCACGGCTTTGAACGGGGATAGGAATAGTTTTTACAACCGTTTCGGGGTCATTCTGTTGATGCACGACAAAATAATAAATGTGTCGTTCGGTGGCATTTTGAGGCAATTCAGATGGTGCAAAGCACTTGGGAAGCATTATAAGTCTTGTCACACCCCATATGAAGGTTTTTGGTGACAAATATGATCGGGTCTGGAGGAGCTTAAAACGGTCAAAATTGAAGGTTGTCACGCTTTTAGACGTCCATGGGCCCGTGCACCGAATGCCGTGAGATGCCTCGAGGGGGCATGGGATGGTATATTAAAACTTCCATGACTTTGAATGGGCTTCAGAATAACTTTTTTGACAATTTCGGGCCATTCCGTGGCTGCACCACAAGATCATAAATGGGTGGTTTGATGTCTTCTCAGCCAATTCAGATGGTGCGAAGCAGTCGATATGTATTATAAGTCATGTCGCACCTCATAGGAAGGTTTTCCGGAAAAAATATGACGTGGCCCGGAGGAGCCCAAAAACGGTTAAAATTGAAGGTTATAAGTGACGCTTTTAAACGTCCACGTGACCCGTGCACTGAATGTCGTGGGATGGCTCGAGGAGACATGTGATGGTATATTAAGAACTCCCACGGCTTTGAACGAGCATAAGAACAACTTTTACGACCGTTTCGAGACCATTCCGTGGTTGCACCACAAAATCATAAATGAGTGGTTTGATGGCATTCTTGGGCAATTCAGATGGTGTGAAGCACCCATGATACATTATAAGTCGTGTCGCACCACATAGGAATGTTTTCGGGGGAAAATATGAAAGAGTCCTGAGGAGCTCTAGAACAGTCAAAATTGAAGGCTATAAGTCACGCTTTTAGGCGTCGACAGGACTCGTGCACTGAATATCGTGGGATGCCTCGAGAGGACATGGGATGATATACTAAGGACTCTCACGGCTTTGAACAGACATAAGAACATCTTTTACAACCGTTTCGGGGTCATTCCGTGTCTTCACGACAAAATAATAAATGGTTCATTTGGTGACATTTCGAGACAATTCAAACGGTGCGAAGCACCCGTGATGCATTATAAGTTGTGTCGCACCCCAATATGTCAATAGGCCTAAGGTACTCCAAGTCCATTACTCCATTTAAGTCCTTGTCACTTTGATAGTGGAAGGAGAGTAAAGAATTCCCACCCCCACAAAGTACTTACACCAACCTCCCAACCCCTTACCTAGGCGGATGAGGGTAAGGAAATCCTACCAATTCAACCATACTTTGTTCACACCTTCCTTCCAAAGAAGTCTCTGTTAGTTGATGTTAGTCAATACTAAAATGTTATACTACATCTGTTTCTTAATAAGTGCAATACTTTCCTTATCTGTAATAGTTACAATAAGTGCAACCAAGCTCAAAATGGTGTAAAAAGTACAATATCATTACAAATATGCCATCAAAAAGCAAGAGAGGATCACAACTTTTTTGTTTTATCACTTGAATTATTCTACTTTATTGTGATTCTAACTTTCTCTCTCTACCAACATAAGAGGAATAGAAAATTATATACCAACATAGTTTCTTAGTCTTCACAAGGTCCTTGTCTTTTAATAGGTTAAACGTTGATCACACTATATGTGATTATGTCACCACTAACATGTATTGGACCCTCATGGTGTGTTTATCCCTCATACTCTATATAATTTAGAAATGCCAAATTAGATTTTCACTAGCCTTTTATTGTTAAAACTTGCTCTAGGTTTTTATTGTATCCCTCATAATCGGAAAAAAAAAAGTTTGATATCATTAGTGTGGATGATGCAATTTAATTGGACAAGAAAAGTAATTTTTGAATGATACCATGTAGCAGTAACCCATATAAAACATAGTCTTGATTTTGTAGACTCTTTTCAAGATTTAAATAAATCTTTTTTTTTTTTTTACAAGAAGATTTAAATAAATCTTGGGTACATTATTGTATAAAACTCTCAAAATCTGAACAAAGTCTCCAGCTAAAACTCCTTTCATCGTTGATATGAAAGGGATTCTCAATAATCATACTCAGATACTCTTAGGATTAACCGTTTTTCATCATCGATATGCAGATTTGAACGCCAAGATGTTTTAGATAACAATGTAAATATGATACTTAACTATTAGGTAAATTCTTTAATACAAAAATTATGTAACCATTAGAACAGAAATTTTAACTACTTTCTTCATTTTATAATACGCGCTACACTTTCTATTGTGCGAAGTTTCACGTTATTTGGTATATTTTTTTTTTTTGTTTTCCTCAAGAGTCCGTGAATTGAGATATGAAATGGAGGAAGTATTAATTTTGCTGCTGGTGAAATTGATCAAAATTAAATTATTTCAGCAACTGAACATGTAGCCATTGAACAATCATCTTAAGCTCCAATAGGATAAATGCCAAATCATATGTTCAATCTATGAATTTCCTATGTCATTGTCAAGGCCAAAGTGTTAAAAAGAAAAATTATGGAAATCATCTTAATTTCAAAAGCCGTATTCATTTGAACTCATTCTCAATTCAGTTTAATTTCTCGCAATTCAATTCATACACTCTCTCATGTTCAACTTTACGCATTTCAATTTAGTTGCTTCCTCAGCTTTGAAGTATGTTTCTATATAATTAATTTCATCATTTTAGCAACCTTTCACAACAAGTAAACACTCTAAAAACACCACCTAATTTACAGAAAAATAAGAACACAAAAACAAGATATGATAATTTGAAAATGAACTAAAAAACTCAAAAACAAGAAAACGGAAGAACAATTTAGAAACAAGGGATAAAGCGCTCATATTCTATGGGTGTATAGATGAGTCTATCATGCCATAAAAATAGCATTTCAGTACGAGGAATTGTTTTCAATCATCGCTACTTTACCCCATTTTTTTTACACAATTTAAACTCAACAATAATTGCAAACAAAATTATACTCCATAATCAGGAAAAAAATGTCAGAAAAGTTACTAATGAAACGCCTTCATTAAAAAAGAAATAGGCGTTATCAGCGAAACTTTCTGAAAATAAATTCTTCAATATTGGCCTCCCATGAATCAGCTAAGCACATAAATCAGCTTACCTGGGATTATGAAGGCCAAATATCAAAACCCAGAAGAAATAAACTACAAACCTTCAATATTTAAGCAACAAATTCATGGAAATTTGAAGTAATTGTATAATTTAAAGATGAAACAATCAATCGTGAAAATGATTTTCGGTGAGATGAAGAGAAAATTGGAGCGTATTTATACTGAATCTACAAACAACCCTAATTGATACTTTGGTGTTGGGCTAACTGCCGAACAAAGGTTGAATTTGTGCGTGGGCTTTGTATTCTTTATATAGAGTTATAGTGTGTTCTAGGGTATTCGGAATTTTTACTCCCAAGTCCAACCCATTTAATTTAGATGTTTTCTCGGTTCGGGTCGGATATCTGGAAATTAAGCAAAAACGTTCTATAAAGGAGAAGTCCATAAAATAAGTTTAATTTCAGATTGTATGTCCCAAAGTATATGAAAAATCCACATGTTTCGGATATCGGGAAATGAATTTTTATATCAGTATCCGATCCGAGAATTAATTCGAATTGAATATCCGGAAAATTGGATCGATCGGGTCATATGTGGATTGATCGGAACTGGTATATATGAAGACCTCTAGTGTCAATCTCATATGTTTCAGTTAAAACAGATTAGATGAAGTATATGGTTTTATTAAGTTTTAACTCCGTTTATTATTTACATACTACACTTTATCCTATTTTACAAAAATCAAGGTTGACTTAATTGGTTAGACTGTCGGAGGTAGGGTTGACAATCAGGCGGGGTTAGTGGGGTTCGTGTTCGGGTTGATAATAAATGGGTTAAAAATCCCTCAATCCTAACCCGACCCATTTATTAAACGTGTAACATGTTTATCCCAATTAATACATTATATTGAAAAGTAATTATTTTCTTAAAAAACAAAATGAGCAAGTCCACAACTGAAAGTATGCATATTTAGAGTTTCTCAGAATAATTATGACAGATTTTAGAGACATTTTACTATATTTTAACCAAATTTTAGATTTATCAATATATTTTTTCAAAATGTTTATATATATGTTTAAGTTAATCAGGTAAAAGCGGGACATTTTCGAGTTAGAAATGTCAACTCGAACTTAACCCATTTAATTGAATGGGTTAATAATGTCAACACATTTACTTAAATGGGTCAAAAATCTAGACCCTAACCCGCTTCTTTTGAGTTTGGTTTGGGTCGGGTTGTCGGGTTGGGTCAATTTTTGTCAACCCTAGCCGGAGGCCTTTTTTCCATCTTTGTGACAAGGATTTGATTCTTATCTATCTCTTTCAGTTTGGACAAGGGAATATTCATCTCATCTTTAGAAAAAAAAAAACTCTATTCTATTTCGTTATCAATATATTAATTTTCTTTTTATCATGTCGTATATTTTGTTTAATCATATAAAAATTGAACTTGTCTCATGTGTATTTTAAGAGTATTCAACTACTAGTAACTTTTACTAATTTATTATTAAAGACGATGTTAATGATCAAAATACCCCTGAAAATATATGAATGGTCAAAGATGTACGTTGAAGCATATGACAATTTAAAATGATAAGTAAAAAAAAAGGAGTGAGTACGTAACATAAGATGACAATCAAGTATGAATTGTTGGATTTTGTATCCCACACATGAGAGGATATGGATATAATATGATTAGTATCCCAAATATAACTTCAATAGGTAGTGCACAAGTATAGCCGTATAAAACTATTCATGTTAAAGTCATATCCACCAAATATGGGCAGTAGACGATACTGGGGTCGAGATAGCTAAATAGTTCGAGCATTTTTCTCACTTTCAAGAGGTAATCTTAAAACTGATTCACGCCATTGGCAAGTTGGGGTCGAACCAAACATGCTCTTGCCCTTAGAAAGTGTATAGTATAGTCATAAGGTCATACCATAGCCTATAGGTTAAGAAAAGACTATATAATAAAAATTAGAGATTTTCCACCAGGTCGAAATATCAAAAGGCACTTATATTTCAAATTTATATGATCCTTTTGGTATACATTAATAATCAGTTATTCCTGAAGGTAGCAAAGATCAATAGCAATAATAAAAATAGCAACATTATAAAAAAAAAAACTCATAAGATATCTAAACTTGGTTGTTCATTTTGATAGAATTCTTCAATTTTAGAAAAGAGTCTTGGAAGTACTCCACCAGAATTTCTGGGTCTGAGATGATATCTTTAGCTACCATCACTTGCAGATTAACCATTCCTGCATAGCTAACCATGTGCACCGTAATTGCCTATTCAAAAAAATTTAATCAACAAACAATAGCATAATGAAAAATTCATGTAAAACTCAAAATTAGTACAATTTTGGGGAAAATAATAATTTGATTCATACGTGGGGTATGCTTGAGACATTCACTTTCATGAATGTTACCAGATTGTCAGCAATTACCATCCTCTCAGACGGACCCTTAATATTTGAGATGACCAAGGTTGTATTACGTATTATTTTACGAAAGCACCAACAACCTACCTGCATTTTCCGAAGTCCGGTTAATCTTGCAACCAACCTTTTGTCCTTTGAGTTATGACATCTTATTCTTCTCAATCATCGTTACTTTAAACTCATTAAAACTACCACTTTACTTGTCATATCTTAAAATAATTACAATACTTTAATTTAGAGACAGAGTATATATAAAGTACATGTCATTAGTTAAGGTAGGGATGGCAATTGGGCGGGGCGGGTGCGGAGGATGGTACCCCCACACCTGCACCCGCATTACATTCTCATTCCCATCCCCGCCCCACCACCCATTGCGGGGAAAGATTCCATCCCCATCCCCGCCCCACCACCCATTGCAGGGGAAAATTCTAGACCCACCCTCGCCCCACCCCCGCACCCGCGTCGTACACGCGTCATAACTCATACCCACTTCATTCCCACAAAAAATCCACAAAAAAATCTACCATAAGCCCATTATAGTTGTCTACTTCACAAAATCACACTATGATATAGTAAAAAAAAAAGTTAAAATACATTAACAAAAGCCAAATGTTTTACTTCCTCCGTTTTTTTTTAGATGTTACACTTTCTATTTTAGGAAATTTTAAATTAGATGTTACACTTTTACTTTGGGTAATAATTTCTCTCTATCTCTCTCCTATCACATGTTCACATGGGACCCTTTTGTTTTTCATTCTCTCTATCTCTCTCCTCTCCAAAAATTACCTAGGAGTCCATGATTTGAAAAGTGTAACATCTAAAAAAAAACGGAGGATGTATTAGATTTCAAAAGTATCTTCAAATACTTTAGTAATATATGTATATAAATAGAATTTTAATAATAAATATGCGGGCGGGGCGGGCGGCGATGGGGCGGATATAACATAAAATCCACACCTGCTCCACCACCCATAGCGGGTACAATTTTATTCCCCATCCCCGCCCCCTCCCCGCCAAACCTAGACCCATCCTCGCCTCAATTGGGCGGGAATGGGGTGTGTCTCCTACTTGACCCGCCCCATTGCCATATTTAAGTTAAGGATCTTGTTCTAGACCCAAAACATCGACTTATCTTTATTTTTACTAACATGTAAATAATAAATTTAATGGAGTAATTAAAGTAATGTTGCAATTAATAAAAAAACGAAATAGGAACTTTTTACTAACCTTTGGGCTTACATAAGAAACTAGAAATTGGACTATTCTAAAACCGAAGTAAGCTACATATGAGTGCTTCTTTTTGTCCATAGTTGCCTTCAGTGCCCTCACATGTTCCAAAGCATTGAGCCCGTTAAGGCACTTAATTGGCAGCAGTATTATGCTCGTTTTGTTTCCCCATCCAGATAACCCAGAATTAGAATTGGTCACTAATTCTGACATTTTCTGTTAGTTATATAAAAAAAATGTAGCAAATGATAATCATTTTTTGAAGTGAATTGAACAAAACAAACCATAACTAAATTGAACAAAATTGAATTGAATACTAAATCTAAAATAATAGGGGCTTAGATGATTTATTTTCTTTTTCGGGAGATAATGATTGATAATATATGCATCACTAATTAGTGGTAAGTTCATCGGTGATATGTGCACCAACAAAAAAAATTCTTAGAAGAATTATATACTTCTTCCGTTTCAAATTATATACAACCGTTTATGAAAAAGACAATTTCAAATTAAATGCAACATTTTACTTCTTTCTATTCCTCGTAAAGATTTTGAGTGTGAAATTATAAATATACCCTTACTAAAACTAATTAAGCCTTGTTAACTTAGTCACATGCCGTTACTTTCTATGTGGTCCCACTTTTTCTCTCTTTATTAACTTAGTCACATGCCTTTGGTTTTTCATAATCTCACCTTAAGAAATTTTGCCTGGAAGAATGTGTCATCTAAATTGTTACATATAATTGAAAAGAAGTAAAATGGTTCAAAACTAATAAAACATCACCAACATAAATTTCAGAAGATAGAGAATGAAGGGAGAAAAAAAATGTTAGACAAATATATATATGGCGCAAATAAGTATTATGCAGAAATGAAGATTAGTGGGAGTTAAAATTTGCAAGTTTTTTTTTTTTTTTTTTAATTGCTTCTGCATGCCCTGAAAATGAAGTACTACAAATAAAAGTAAATCTTGGTTTAAGAAATAGCGACCTGTAAATATGGGTATTTACGTAAATTGACAGGGATGATTGCAGTAAGTTGAAGAGTTTGATGCAGAGCTACGATCGAAAAATAGTTGGAAAATTACATGCAAATTACAATTAAGAGTGTATTAGACGAAAATATTCATAATTGGAAATATCATGGCTAGGTTAAAATTTCTTACCCATTGGTGATTTGATATCTATGTACTTGGAAAGCCCTGATGATATAATTCCCAAGAGGACATCGTTGATAGTCTGCAAATTTTAGACATCTTCTACTCACACTTTATGTCAAATCAGTGCAAATACACAAACTTTTATATGAGGCGGGCCACACCTTCAACTAATGGTGTGGCCACCCTCCTTCCTCTAACTAATCCCTCCCCTTCTCTCATGTTGTCACGCACGCCCCCCCCCCCCCACTTTCCCTTTTTTTCTCATTTTTTTTAAATTCTTTCTTTTTCTTGTTTTTTTCTCTTTGATGTCCTATTTTTTTTGCCTCATTTTCTCTCCCCTCTTATTTCCCCTATTTTTTTTCCTATTTTCTCTCTCCTCTTATTTCCTCTAGAATTTTACCATTAATTCCCCTCCCCTTCTCTCACGCACGCCCCCCCCTCTCATTTTTTTTAACTCTTTCTTTTTTCTTTTTTTTTTCTCTTTAATGTCTCTCATTTTTCCTAATTTTTTGCCTCATTTTCTCTCTCCTCTTATTTCCCCTATTTTTTTCCTATTTTCTCTCTCCTTTTATTTCCTCTAGAATTTTACCATTAATACATTGATAAATAAGGACGTGGCCAGCTAATAATAAGTCAAAGCTAGGCCGTATAATGATGCTCGTGTCCCCTTTAAAAAAAGCCCAAGCGTGAATTCGTTTTCGAATAATCCTATCTGAATGTACTTGTAACCCTTAATATTTGTAATCTTATTTTATGATACGAGAAATCCATTACTTCATAATAGGTAACTATTATTATTTGTACCCTTATTTTATCATACGAGTAACTCATTTATTCTACAAGTAACCCTCATATATATTTTCAAATGACCCACTATATTATAAAAGTAACCTCACTAGTTAATAAAAGTAATCTTAATTAAATGTACGAGTAACTTTATTTATTTGTTCGAGTGACATCATATGTTCACAAAAGTAACCCCAATTATTATATAATAGCTTGAAATATTTATAAAAAGTAACCATAATAAATGTACAAGTAACCTCTTAGTTCATAAAAAGTAACCCCATTATATATGTAAAGTAATCTAATTTATTCATAAAAAGTAAAACGCGTTACTTTCCAATGCTAAGGTGTTACTTTTAGTAAATTATAGATTACTTTATCGAAATTTAAGGGGTTACTTTACTGATACTAGGGATTACTTTTTATAATGTTAAGGGGTTACTTTTACTGAAAGTATAGGTTACTTTTTGTAACTATAAGGTGGTTACTTTTTTTATAAATAAGGGTTACTTTTATAATAAATAGGGGTTACTTTTGCTATAACTAGGGGTTACTTTATTATAACTAGGAGTTACTTTTACAGAAATTATAGGTTACTTTATTTTGTAACTATAAGGTGGTTACTTTTTTTATAAATAAGGGTTACTTTTATAATAAATAGGGGTTACTTTTGCTATAACTAGGGGTTACTTTATTATAACTAGGAGTTACTTTTACAGAAATTATAGGTTACTTTATTTTGTAATTGTAAGGGGGTTACTTTTGTTATACTAGGGGTTACTTTTACTGAAAGTATAGGTTACTTTTTGTAACTGCAAAGGGGTTACTTTTACTATAAATAGGGGTTACTTTTACCATAATTAGGAGTTACTTTTACTGAAAGTATAAGTTACTTTTTGTAACTGTAAGAGGATTATATTTACTATAACTAGGGGTTACTTTTTCTAATATTAAGGAGTTACTATAAGTAGGTATTACTTTTGTAATTATAAGGGGTTACTTTTATTGAAATTAAAGGTTACTTTTTAATTATAAGGGGTTATAATTATAAATAGAGGTTACTTTTAGTAATGACAAGGGTTACTTTTTAAAACACTTCCTCTCACTCCTTTGAATCTCCACTCTCTCTAAAAAAAATTATGGGCCTGCGATATAGGAAATACATGAGTACATGACACACCATCTCCATCAAAATAAATAAAGACCAGAAGAAAAAAATAAACAAAGAGTCAAGCCATATTTCCTTCCACGCAACAAAAGCAAGCAATACAAATTGATAAAAACAGAAGTACCCAATTCAGATCAAACCCAAAATCAGCAAAGAAGCACTATCAGTTCCAAAAGATGAAGAGTTTGTTGAAAAAAAGGGGACTTAGACAACAAACGTCAAGGTAGAGTAGACCGAGCATCGAATTACTAGCTCTGAAGATTCAATTACACATCATGGGTGGAGCTAAAGACATTTTAGCTAACTTTGGTTCACTAATTGCAAGCCTAATGTTTTTTTGGGCAATTTTTCAACAATTTTTTCCTAATCATCTTCGTACTCATTTAGAAAAATACTCTCAAAGAATTATCACCTTTGGTCTACCCTTACATCCAAATCACTTTCTATGAAACAACAGGAGAGAGATTCATGCGAAGCGAGGCGTATATGGCAATCGAAAACTATCTAAGCTCCAATTCAAGTAAGCAAGCTAAAAAATTGAAAGCTGATATGCTGCAAAACAATCAAAGTCGAAGGTTGAGTTTGCAATGATAAAAAAATCGAAGATCTGAGGAAGGAGGAAGGAGGAAGGAGGAGGGAGGTGGGAGGAAGGAGGGTCGAAGAAGAATTGGGGTGGGAGGAGAGAGAATTGGGGTGGAATAAGGAGGATATGAGTGTATGTAATCTAAGTGGGCGGGAAAGGAGGTGGCCACACGGTTTGGGTTCCGTGTGGCGTGTTGCACAAAAAACGCTTTGGTGCAAATAATATGAACCGGAGGTAGTATATCATTGAAAACAACGAATTCAAATATTTTGTCCCACAAATTTTGTACAACTTTATTACCCTAATTATGGAAAATATAGGAACATAGCGATTACGAAATGAAACTTTATTACCCTAACTATGGAAAATATAGGGACATAGCGATTACAAAATGAAATTGATCATAGTTAATCTTAATTTCGATAATCTCATTACAACTTGTTTTTTTTTGAAATCTAACTACTTATAGACTTAAAATTACTTTTAATTATTGATAGGAAAAATTGTTAGAAACTACCTATTAAAGACTCTTTTTTTAAAAAAACTACCTTATATCATGTTTATTTTACAAAACTACCTTATAAGTGGAAAAACTTTAAAAAGCACTACCAAATTCAGACTTTACTAACTATGGTTAACTACTCTATCCAATTATCCCTCTAATATAAGATTATGAAAATACCCCCTAAATTCAGTACGTTACAATATGATATCATCACTTTCTTGATCACTTGATGCTCTATCTCTCAAATATACATGTGGCAAGTACAAGCACACCTTCTCTTCCTCATCAAAAGTCAATCCCAAAAACAAACCAGCAGTATAAGTGTCTAGTAAAGTAAGTTTTGCATCATCATCAACAACATCAATTCATGACCAAAAACCCAATTTGTATCTGCTTTTGTTACTTATGAAATTATTTGGTGAAGCCAAAGGTTAGGAGAAGAAATTACACAAACAATTTAAGGGGCATTCAATAGTTAAACGCTGCTGTGAGGGAAATTAACAAAGAGGGGTTGGGGTAAATTAAGGGGGTATTTTAGTAATCTTATATTAGAGTGATAATTGGAGGAAATAGTTAACCATGGTTAGTAAATTCTGAATTTGGTAGTGCTTTTTAAAGTTTTTTCACTTATAAGGTAGTTTTGTAAAATAAACATGATATAAGGTAGTTTTTTTTAAAAATGTGTCTTTAATAGGTAGTTTCTAACAATTTTTCCTTATTGATATTATACGAGAAAAATGATACTTTTTAAGATTTTAGTTAGTTAAAAGACATGTATTTACGACCTTTTTCACTATTTGGGAGGATCTTATGTGATCCTACTAATCAATTTACTGATCTAATGTAGGAGCTCGATTTTGACCATAATAACTAAGTATTATTAACACTGATGGACATGCGATATTGTTTATATATTCCTAAAGTTGTACCATATTATATAATTAGATAATATATTTAGAGTTTATTATTGTTAACTTTTAGGACTGTGTATATCCCAATCGCGTGCTATCTTTATTCCATTGCGCATCTCCTGTTGAAAATTACGAAAAGAAAAAATTGAAGATCTTTCGAAAACGCACTTAGATGGAAAGAGAGAAGATCTTTAGGAAACAGATGGAGTATATAACAAGAGTTTATTGCTAACTTTTAGGATTGCATATATTCGAACCGCTATCTTTATTCCATTGCGTTATTTGCGTATCTCCTGTTGAAAAATAGGAAAAGAGAAAAAGTTAGAAGATTGTAGTAGTAACTCACAGCATTAGGGATGGCCAATTTAATCGACTTCAAGTCCTCAAGCATAAACTTAGCAGTGACCAATTTCCTAGGCCAAAGCTCCACCCCATCACCTCCACTTACTACACTTACTTTGTCTTTCACCCATAAAATCCTTCCTAAAAGCCTCAAAATAAACACTATTGTTAACCATAAACTCTTGATTAACTTCCATATTCCTTTCTTTCTTCCCTCACTTATTATCTCATTTTTTGGACAAAAACAAGAAGAAAGCAATGACATCAAAGAAACACCATCACCTAAAGAATGATGAACTCTCAACACTACACAATTTAAATCCATCAACACATGTAACTCCCATAATGGCTTGTTTTCGTTTAATGGTGTTGACACTGATATTTCAGCCAAGAATGAATTGATAGCAGCTTCTTTATCGTCTCCATCTTCGATTTCGAGGTCGGTTTTGACGATGGTTGTGTTTTGGTGAATGATGAAATGATCATCAATATTGATACAAGTTCTTTTCCAATGGTTTTTAGTACCATTGTTATCTCTTACTATAAGGCTGCAAAATCTTGGGTTTTTGAACATGATTGAGTTTGAGAATGCTGTTTTAAAGGCTTGTATGTCAATTGGATAACTTAATCCCATGACACATACAGTTGATTATATTCTCTGATTTTGGGCTGAAGAGCCTCAAGAACACTTGACCAATGGGTGATTTTGAGGGCTCATCATTATGAAACTCAGCCATATTTCTCAACTCTTTAGATTATATTGTTGCAACTTGTAAGTGAAGTTTACCTATGTATATAGAAGTCCTTCAAGAGGGTAGATAAACTATTACATCATATATCATATTCTTCAAAAGCTTTGTGTGGTAGGTATATACTGTAGTAGTTACTAGGTAGTGGTAGTGATCATGAATTTATTGGTAATTAATCAAGTCTCATATCATTGTACGTGCATGACAAAAAAAAATCATCTCCAAGTACTTTTTTTTTTTGTAGACATTTTAATTTATATTAGATTTTAATGAAAATTTGTGAGCACTAAAGCATATAGAGATGAAGCTTCATTAACAATATTATAGATCATCACATGCATTATGACATAGTAACTGCAGAGGGGTAGTCGGGTAGATGAGGGTGTGTAAGGAGTCCAACAGCATAGAGCCTCCAAAATTATAAAGCGCGGTCCGAAAGTATATTATTTTGAAAATTTTACTTTATATTTGAAGAAATCACCCTTGTTTCCCACCCTTAATAAATTTGTCAATGATTTATCTTTAGATTTTCATTTTTCCATCTTTAGAACTCTAACTTCCATCTTTATTTTTTATAAATTTAGGGGCCCAATTTTCATGTTAGAACCGGAGCTCCAAAATTTTCAAGACGGCATGATAGTAAGAGAGGATTGTACTATTGTAGGATTTAAAATTCTACTAAAATAGTACTCCTAAGAGAGTAATTAATAATTATGTTAAAATGTGATAAATCATGTCTTTTTTTTTTTTTTTTTTTTTGGTAAACTAGGCCATCCCCTAGCTATTGTTCGGAACAATTACGTACGGATTGTAATATGTTTAACTTTAATTAATGATAAATCATGTCTTTTGAGTGACAAAAACTAAAAAGTGTCATTATTCACACATAAAGTCGATATTAAAGATTAACTTCAAGTATACAAGGAGTTGGAAGCCAAAACACTAGTTGATATATAAAGATTAACTTCCAAGTATACAAGGAGTTGGAAGCCAAAATACTAGTTGATATATTAAAGATTAACTTCAAGTATATAAGGAGTTGGAAGCCAAAACACTACTTGATAATAAGTAATGTGAGACAGTGAGAGGTCGTTAAAATTGAGATTTTAGCTAAGATTAATTTCACTTGTACTTAATTAGTACAATTATGCATTTATGCGAATTTCTTGGATTTTGTAATTTTTATAATATTTAATACTTTAAACAAATAATTAAGTCCAAATCAACATAATTAACTCAAATAACTTTAATTTTAATTAATGCTAATTAAATCCTAATTAACTTTAGTCAAATAACCCTAGTTAATTAATTCCTATCTATAATAAGTAAGAACGTATAAAAAAACTTCCTTGAAAGACAGGACTCTCTTCTCCCCCCCGACGGAGAAACCCTACCTTCTGGTTTCGCTCCGTTGCGACGGCGCCCTCCTCCGCCATGGCCGAGGAGATCGCAAATTCTGTTTCTAGACTTCGGATTGATGAGGAAGAGGATCAAATACTGGACCTCGAAACTATAAACCCTAGTAGCGAAAATCAAGTTTCTCTCCTGCTTATTGGAAAACTGTTAACTGAAAGATCTTATAATGTAGACGCGTTCAAGAAAACGATTACTACTGTATGGGCGCCACAACATGGTCTCGTAATTCGAACCCTAAAGCCAAACCTGTTTGCGTTCCAATTTTACCATTGGCGAGATATGGCGAAGGTGATGGAGGGTCGCCCTTGGTGCTTTGACAATATGTTGGTACTACTAAAGGAGGCAGAAGGCGACGAACAACCAGATCAGGTAACTTTAAAACACTCACCCTTCTGGATTCGTCTCAAAAATCTACCTTTTAATATGCGATCTGATGAAGTAGTAAAGGCATTAATTGGAAATATGGGGGAAATTATTGATCTTGAAGAAGATGTTTTAGGTATTGGACGATATAGACGAGTTAAGGTAATGCTGGATGTATCTAATCCTTTGAGGAGATACCGAAAGTTGAGGGATAAGAAAGGTAACGAACTGCAGGTAGATTTTGCATATGAGAGACTCCCATTTTTTTGTTTGGCCTGTGGAGTTATGGGGCATGCGGAAAAAGACTGCCAGTTTGTTCTAGATGAAGATAAGAATGAAAGTTTAGGGTGGCACCTGGGGTTAAAAGCCACACCTAGAAAAGGGAGGACTAAAGAGGTGGAAGAAGAGAATAAGTTCAAACACTGTAAGAAAATTCTGTTTGAGAAGAAAGAAGATGAATTGACACAAATGAAGTTGGTGGCTTTAAAGGAAACTAAAAAACTCCCCTGCATTGAAACCAATGAATCACGTGGGTTGACTAATACCCCACCTCTTGATGAAGCTGATAATGATGTTGGAAAGTTGGACTTGTCACCACAAAGCACCATTACTCCTTGTCCCCTTGTCTCCCAACAAGGGCACACCCCCCAAAAAGAAGACACGTCCACTGGTGTAACGACACAAAATGAGATGTTTATTTTTGCAAGTGTGAAGGAGCCCAAAGCAGGTAAACAGAAGGCATGGAAACGTATGGCTCGTGGGCCTATGACGGAGAAAGGAGATAGCCAACACATGGACTTGGATCAAGATTGTAAGGATAATAAGAGGCCCCAAGAAGACCCTACAATGGAGGTTAATAACATGGAGGTCACTGTGAAGCGCCCCAAGCTAAGTGACTCTCATGACATTGCTCCCGTTTCTTTGGCGGAGGTTGGTTCATACCAACCCCGCCTAGCATTATGAATCTACTATGCTGGAACTGCCAAGGGATGGGTAACCCTTGGACAGTTCGACGACTCCGAAAATGGAGTAATCTTCATACCCCTGACTTAGTTTTTCTCTCAGAGACTAAGCTCAGTAAAGCTGCTGCTGAGATGATTAAGGATCGTATTGGATACTCAAATGCCCTTGGAGTAGCCAGTACGGGACGAGCTGGAGGTTTATGTGTGTATTGGCAGAAGGATAATTTAACTTTTGATCTTGTTTCTTTCTCAAGCCATCATATTTGTGGGAACATCATTAAAGGAGGCCACTCTTGGCGGTTTATAGGTATCTATGGATGGGCAGACTCGAGTCAGAAATACCGCACGTGGGAGCTCATACAATATTTGTGTGATGGGGTGCAAATACCTATCTTGTTGGGTGGAGACTTTAATGAGATCTTAACTCATGATGAAAAGGAAGGAGGAGCCACTAGAGAGAGGAGAGAGATGGATCGTTTTCGAGAGGTTCTTAATACTTGCGAGCTTCGGGATATTGGGTATGTGGGTACTTGGTGGACGTGGGAGAGGGGAAAATCTGCGGAAACCCGAGTGAGAGAAAGGCTCGATAGGTTCATTGCATCAAACTCTTGGTTGCACCTCTACCCTGAAGCTCGAGTTGAACATCTACTGCGAGTGAATTCGGATCATACACCCATTATGGTGAGTACGACAAGGAGATATAAAGGGGTGCAAAGGAGAGAGAAAGCTTTCAAGTTCGAAACGGCGTGGCTTTTTGACGAGTCTTGTGAAGGTGTTATTCAGGAAGCTTGGAACATACCCATGGATGAGACTATCCTTCATAAGTTGGGTAGGGTGAGCGAGTGCTTAAAGAGATGGAGCAGTGGTAAGTTTGATAAGCTGGGAAAACAGATTGAACAAGCAGAGAAGGCGCTAAGCCTGGCCCAACGTCGTGATATCTCTCAATCAAGCTGTGCGGAATGTGAAAGGCTGGAACAAAATTTAGAGGACCTGCACCGCAAACATGAAGCCCATTGGTACCTAAGGTCTCGGGTTTTGGAAGTGCGTGATGGTGACCGGAACACAAACTACTTCCACCATAAAGCTTCACATAGGAAAAAACGTAACAAGATTGAGGGTCTTTATGATAATTCAGGGGCTTGGCAGGAGGACACGGGGAATATCGAAGCAATTATTGAAGATTACTATGCCACGCTGTTCACTTCGGCGGGCCAATCTTCTCAAAATCTCCAACAAGTTTTACAGCATGTCCCGGCTACCATTACCAGTGACTTCAATGAGCTCTTGTTGAAACCCTATTCTACAGAGGAGATTCACGCAGCTTTGCTACAGATGCACCCTTGCAAGGCCCCTGGGCCGGACGGTATGCACGCTATCTTTTACCAAAGGTTTTGGCACATTGTTGGTAATGATGTAACTAAATTTATCAGTAATGTCTTGCATGGGTCTGTTTCTCCGAGTCTTGTAAACAAAACAAATGTTGCTTTAATTCCGAAAGTTAAATTTCCCCGTTACATGTCTGAATTTAGGCCTATAAGTTTGTGTAATGTGTTGTACAAACTTGTGTCTAAAACTTTGGTGATGCGTCTAAAGACTATCCTTCCCCAAATTGTAACTGAAAATCAGAGTGCTTTTGTACCTGGTCGCTTAATCACTGACAATGCTCTGATTGCTCTTGAGTTATTCCACACAATGAAGAAAAGAAGCAGGAGTCGCAGAGGCACTATTGCTCTAAAACTTGACATGAGTAAAGCTTATGACAGAGTTGAATGGGGATTCCTCCGAAAATTGCTGCTTACTATGGGGTTTGATGGACGATGGGTGAACTTGGTGATGGAGTGTGTTTCGACAGTTTCTTACTCGTTCATTTGTAATGGACGGGTCTGCGGGGAGGTCTCTCCTTCTCGGGGCCTTCGCCAAGGGGACCCCCTCTCCCCTTATCTGTTTATTTTGGTTGCTGATGCTTTCTCTCACATGATAAAGACGAAAGTTAGGGAGAAACAGCTTCATGGGGCTAAAGCTAGTCGCAATGGGCCCGACATTTCTCATCTTTTGTTTGCAGATGACAGTCTCCTTTTTTCCCGAGCCACCCGACAGGAATGCGAAATTATAGTTGATATTCTCAACCAGTATGAACTAGCATCCGGGCAGAAAATTAATTATGAAAAGTCGGAGGTGTCTTTTAGTAAAGGAGTTAGAGCTGAGCAAAGAGAAGATATGATGATGATCCTAAATATGCGGCAAGTTGAAAGGCATAGTAAGTATCTGGGGCTACCTACAGTTGCAGGGAGATATAAGAAAGTGATGTTTGAGGCTCTCTTGGATAGAATATGGAAAAAGTTACAAGGGTGGAAAGAGAAGCTACTTTCTCGCGCAGGGAAAGAGGTTTTACTGAAATCGGTGATTCAAGCGATTCCTACCTATTTGATGGGGGTTTACAAACTCCCTTCTGCAGTAACAGAGAAGATAAGCTCGGCCATGGCTCGTTTCTTTTGGGGAAGCTCGGGTTCGGATAGGAAAGTGCATTGGAAGAGTTGGGAAGCGATGTGTAATCCGAAATGTTTAGGAGGGATGGGTTTCAAGGACTTGAAGGTTTTTAATGACGCCCTGTTGGGGCGACAAGCGTGGCGATTAGTTCACAATCCAAACACACTCATGGGCCGGGTTATGCAGGCTAAATACTACCCTAATAAGTCTTTCCTTGAGGCTAGATTGGGATTCGCAGGGAGCTACTCTTGGCGAAGCATCTGGAGCTCCAAAGCCTTAGTGAAGGAAGGAGTGGTGTGGCGCATAGGTAATGGAAAGAGCACGAATATTTGGAGCGATCCTTGGTTAATTGACGCAGATGGCCGTTTCATTACTAGCCCCCAAGCTCATGGTATCTCGAAGGTTTGTGAGCTCATTGACGAGCGCAACAAGGAGTGGAACTATGATCTGATTTCACAACATTTTAATGAACGCGACCAAAGATGCATCATGGCAATTCCCTTGAGTGTAAGAGAGCAGGAGGATTGTTTGACTTGGGCCTACTCAAAAGATGGCATGTACACCACAAAAACCGCTTACATGATAGGGAAAGGGGGCAACTTAGCTATGTTTCATCAAGCATGGGCGGAGATATGGAGTATGGAAGTATCGCCAAAGGTAAAGCACTTTTTATGGAGACTCTGCACTAACACTCTCCCAACTCGAGCGCTTCTTAAATATCGCCACCTTGTTGATGATGCGCTATGCCCATGCTGCGGAGTTGAAGAGGAGACGAGTACACATGCTATTTTTACATGCGCACGTGTGCAACGGCTGTGGGTTGATAGTGGATGTGGTCGGATGCTAGCCTTGGTGGGTGACTCCTTTTGCGATATGCTGGCAGAATGGAGGAAAGAAGGAGCACAGTTGAAACAAAAGGCTGCAATGTTGGCGTGGAGTATTTGGGTGGACCGAAATTTCCGAGTGTTCGAAGGAAAGGAGACCCCTCATGTGGTTATGCTGGAGCGAGTTGAGCGAGCCATGAAGGACCATGCCTTGTATGCCAAGCGTGTATATGCTGTCACAGTTCCTCGCCAACAACAAAGTCCTCGGCATTGGGTAGCACCACCTTCTGGTGTGGTAAAGTTGAATTTAGATGCATCATTGGCTAACGAAGGATGGGCAGGTTTAGGGGTGGTAGCGCGCAACGAGCAGGGGCAAGTGATGTTTGCGGCAACGAAACGAGTTCGTGCTTGGTGGCCACCAGAAATTGCGGAGAGTAAAGCTCTACTATTTGCTATTAAGCTTGCTCGCCGTTATGGATTTATGGATGTGATTCTGGAGTCTGATTGCCAAGTGTTGGTGTCCCGTCTTTCAAAAGCTGTGGTTTATTATTCGGATTTTGATACTGTCTTAGCGGATATTTTATTGCTTTCTTCAGTTTTAATTCAGTTGTATGGTCTCATGTTAAAAGAGATGGGAATTGTGTCGCCCATCATCTTGCTAAATTAGTGCCTTTTGGTGTTGAACAAATATGGGAGAACCACTGCCCTCAAGAGGTTTCCCCCTATGTACTCTCGGACTTTTTGTCCCTTGATTAATGCACTATTTAGCGTTTCCCCTCAAAAAAAAAAAAAAAAAAAATTCCTATCTTTCCTCAATTGCAGGAAAATGGCGCAGATGCAAAGAGGAGAGCGACTATGTGAATTTGAATAAAATCATAGGGGATATTTGGTGAATTTAATTTGTAACGGAGAATTGACGTTAGGGGAAAAGTCATGATGATTTTAAAAACTCAGGAGAATCTAGTGCATTTTTTAATACACGAAGGTATTGTGTGATTAAGCGAACCTTATGGATACCAGGTGTAAAATCCGTAAAAGAAAAAAGAGTAAGTATGAAACAATTAAGTTGACATTTTTCATAAAATTCTAATAAGGTAAGATGCGATCTCGTTGTGGAGGATGAGGTTTCACATTCTTGGATACCCTCGATCACATCGTTGTTGATATTGCATTCTACGAGGAGATCTTTGAATCTGTTGTATGTATTAAAAATTAATTGAATCTAATCCAAATGATTGTGGAAGTAAAACTAACATCTACTATGGATAAATTCACACAGATCTTCATCAACAAATCAATTTTCTACGCGACCTTTTTTATTTATAAAAAACAAACTATCAAAATTCTCACAAGCAATTGAATCAAAAAAAATTCTCACAAGCAAAGATATGAAACCCAATTTATTAGTCAATGTTGTCGAACTATGCTTTGAATTTAGCAGAAGTTCTTCATAATTAAAACATTGCACTTCTTCTCTCTAGAATCATATGATTAGGACAAGAGTGTAATTTGCAACCACACAAGAATTCATTGACTAATAAAGGAAAGTCCAACATTCAAAGTTTCAAACTCATCAACTAACAATCTCAAATCTCAAATTTCACCCATAACATTCTTGCATTCTTCCATTCTTCCATAATCAAAACAAAGGATTCAATGGAAACCACCATAGATGAACCAGTTACGCCGGCGGGCCGCCTCTTTCTACAGCCAAATTTCTACCAAATCATCAACTGTGCATTAGGCTTTAAACACCCACTTGATATACAATCCATAAAATCAGAAATCTCAAACTCTTTAATGGTGAAACACCCTAGATTTTCCAGCTTATTTGTAGTAGACAAACATGGGAGAGAATATTGGAGAAGAACCCAAATCAATTTAGATGATCATATAATCATTCATCCCAAAAATAATTCAACTTTAGATTATAATTTAGATGATATACAAGAGGAAAAGATCAATGCTATATTATCAGATTTTGCAGTTTCTTCTCCTTTAAGTAATGAAAAACCCTTATGGGAGGTACACTTGATAAGTGATTTAAGATGTGTTGTTCTTAGAATTCATCATTCTTTGGGAGATGGGATTTCTTTGATGTCGTTGTTTTTAGCTTCATGTAAGAGTTTTGATGATGATAAAGATGGTGGTTTTAGTGAGAAAAACAGAGGAAATAGGGGAGAAAGTGAAACAATGTTGAGAGAAAATTGGTTGATGAGAATATTGAAGGTGATTTTTTGGACGATAATTTCTGTGATGGGGTTTATTGGTAGATGTTTGTGGGTGCGAGATAAGAAAACTGCCGTAAGCGGCGGAGATGGGGTGGAACTGTGGCCGCGAATGGTGGCGACGGCTAAGTTTAGTCTCCAGGATATGAAAACTGTAAAAACGGCCATTCCTAATGCGGTAAGTTTGCCTGTTTGTGTGAGAATCAATGTTGGCTTAGTGATTTGACGTGTTTTGTGTTTGTTTTTGTGCGAAGGACTCTTAATTTCTCCCTATGTTTTAGGAACTTATCTTACTCTTTCTGTAACGAATTACTATCAATATTTGATATTGTTTGTGAGAGGTAAAATATTCAATTGTTGCTAGTAATTCGTTAATGAGGGATTTTTTTTTTTTGATGCAATCTTATTTTATTTTTTTGTATATGTTCATTTATTTATGCTTCTATTGATGTTTCATTTATTAATGTTTCGTGGCTCATATGGATCAATTTTTTTTTTAATATAAATTCTTAGGATTGTAGTGAAAAGAGGGTCACATTACACGTGTTGTCTATATAGCGAATAGTGTCAATTAGTCAAGTTTTTCTATTTATAATAATAGTATAGTTTTTGTTCAATGTAAAACTCCAAAAAACACATATCTTATTCACATGTTTTTTATATGAAACTATATTGACATGTTTGTTGAAAGATATTTTCTCCCATTTTTGTTAACTTTTTATCTTCTTATCCAATTATCCTATCCCATAACTTTAGTCCATTTGGCCTGTGAAACATAAATCTATCTTCATAAAAAATTCTCTTTCTTATCCAAAGCTACAAAACAATGACCTACTTTGCACTTTTTGCCACATATTCTTCAATTCTTGTTTGTTTCTATACTCTATATACTTATTTAGGATTTAGAGGTAACGGATCACTAGAAACAAGATGTACATAAAAACATATATTTTGCCGGTTTTTTTTAAATGTAACATTTTGATTTTTGCACTATTCATACGTCTTAATTATTTGACTAATTTTTTTATAAATATCTAAAAACAAAAATGAAAATATAAAATATTGTTTGATTAGTTTCAATAAATACTTTAACATTAAATTTTTATAACTTTTAAAAATACATAATTAGAGATATTGATGGTCAAAACTAACAATTGACAAGCATAAAAGTCACATTATTAGAAACTGGTGTTAATAATAGCTTCTCGCCACTTTTTGCAGACCATCAATGACGTTCTCTTTGGCATTATATCTTTTGGTTTTTCGAAATATTTGGATATTCGATCATCTCATGGTACGCTGATATTTAAATACTAACATAAGTTGTTCTTTTTCTCAATATTTTTTTAATGTAAATTTAACTAAATTTTCTTTGGAATTGCTAGCTTTACAAGAGGGTCTTCAAATTACAGGATTAGCCATGGTTAATTTAAGAAAGCAACCTGGATTGCAGGTAAATTACAATATTCTTCTTCTCTATTTATGTTCTTTAACAAAACTTTGAGACATTTTTCACTGGTACCCACCTATCGAAGATGGTTTTATTGGTATGTTTAAATACATTATGTTAGAGGATGGCTGCCGAGTTTATCACCTTGATATACAAGTCAAATATATAACACATTATGATTGTGTTCAAAATTACCAAATTATGATGAAACTACAAAATAAGTCAATTTTTTGATTATCTTAGAATAAGTTAATCTTGTATTTACTTCTGGTATAAACGAGTTATTGGCGTTGAAATTATGATACGCGTTACATTGTAATAGGAGAATATTGTGATTTAACTCATTTATAGCAAAAGTAGTAAATACAAGGTTTACTTATTCATAGTTATTCGAAAGGTTGATTTATTTTAAGAAGAACACACAAATGTTAACTTGTGAAAAATAATTTTTCCTTTTGTTAAAGGATATTTTACTAGATTAATATTGTACATTCAACCTGCTCCACTACATATCATTTTGGTCAGAGAGACATAGAATTAGAGATTGAGGGATAGCTCAGTTGATTTGAGTTTCTCTTCCGATTTCAAAAGATCCTTAGATCGATTCTCATCACTGACTTGTGGCTCTATAAACTTCGAAAATACTCCAACACTTTCTATGCAAATTTGATTTATCAAGGTGATAAACTTCGAGTTTTTTTTTACATAAGAGTCAAAAGAAATATAAGCTATTGGGTTTAATTAGGAAATGTCGAAGTTGATGGAAGATGATGCTAGTACAACCAAATGGGGTAATAAATTTGGAATGATGATCTTGCCTGTTTATTGTCATACAAAAGATGCGGATCCTCTAAATTATGTGAAGAGAGCTAAGGTGATGATTGATCGGAAGAAACAATCTTTAGAGGCTCATTTCAGCTACAATGCAGGGAGCTTAGCAATGTCCTTCTTTGGGGCAAAGGTAAAGTCAAGTTTCTTTAGCAAGCTCAACCTTTTGGCATTTTTGTTTATTACTTCATACAAGGTCGTGCTATCTTTCATGTAAGAACTGATAGAGTATAAAACTATTTTTGGAACTCCAACCATCAGCTTAAGCTTTTGGTTGAATTGGTCATTTGACATGGTATTAGAGCTAGCGTGACATAAAGGTCACAAGTTGAAATCTCATACGTTCTTCCTTGTGGAATATTTATTAGTGCCAGGTATGAGGGAGACTTGTGCTACATCCACACTTCAATCACAACGAGCTCTCGTGTAAAGGGGAGTGATAGAGAATAAAACCATTATACGGGCCTCAACCATAAGCTTAAGCTAATGATTAGAATTCCGGAAATAGTTTTATACTCTATTAAGAACTCTATGGTGATAATTTAATGAGGCCACATTGATATAAGGTGTAACCTCGTTGTTGGCTCGTTTGTCAAGTGATAATAATTATAATGGTAATAAAATCTAAGAGGATGTTTAGTTTAATATTTTTGGATTCTAAAAAACGGAATGAAAACATATTCTTTTTCCTTTTATTTGGTTCGACCTATACTCAAGCTATGTTCAGTTCACCTTATTTTTGCTTATTTTAGATCTAATCAGATCAGATCAGATCAGATTAGAAAAAATAAGTTCAAATCAGATCATGCTTATATTTAAAAATCATTATACTATTAAATATCTTTCATTACATATTAGTAAAAATTATAATAATTGAATATTAATATAGTACTCATTGAGACGAATCAAACAAAACCCCACATGACTATAATATTTCTTATATATTGAGAAAAATCTAAAAGATAAGATCTTGTAATCAGATCAGATCAGTTAAATAAGTTCAGATCAGATCAGATAAGTTCAGATCAGAAAATTTCAGGTGAACTAAACATAGCCTCAATCTATTATGTGATAATGCATTTCTCTAATTTATTACCTTTTCAAGTACTGTTGGTGGTAATGATTTCCTTTGTCTTTTCATTCCACAAGTTTTATTACCATTTTATCCCTCTATTCAATTTCATTCCGTTTTCATTTCATGACTTGAATCAAACATGATGTAAGTAAAATTTATAAGCTAAAGGAAGTCATATGTTAATACCATGATAATACTTGTACACTTCTAAAATAATATTTTTTCATAAATTTTTATTAATCGCCATCCATAAACTAGACAAAACTAAAAAAGGTTAGAAATTCCTATATCCTATAGTGCGTATTTCTAAATTTAGTATATCATCCATGTTAATTACACTTCTAATTTGGCTTTTGTAGTTTGCCAGCATGCTTAATCACAGGATTCTTTGCAATACAACGTTCACGATCTCAAACATGGTCGGTCCACAAAAGGAATTGTCATTTGTTGGCAACCCCATCACATTTATAAGAGCAACCTCTAGTGGATTGCCTCATGTAAGTTTCTTTGTCCTTTGAGTAGAAGATTTATCACATAATCCATGTTAATTAGTTTATAATTTTATGACAAAATCACGTGTTCATCGGCGTTATTAATGCTTAGTTGTTGTTTAATTTAAGGAGTTGTATGTATCATCAATGGTACTCTATAGGAGTAATTATCTATATAAATATATTAAAAGGCGCTCTCTCTAAGGGAGTTTTAGCTCACGTAATCCATGTTACCATGTAGAATTAAAAAAAAAGGTTTTGGTCTCATGACCTCAAGTTCATATATTAAAGTTTGAACCACTGGATGAGGTTGTATTTAATGTTATCATTTTAAAGTACAATATTAATAAATGAAATTTTTTCTTACTCGGAATGTAGCTCGGGTGTAATAACTAGTTTCTAAGCTAAACCCTGTGCTTCTTTGAGTTGTAAGCTAAACCTTGTATAGCGTTTATGGACTAACTAATAATCAAAATTTTCTTTATCAGGAACGTAGCTCGGATCTAATAACCAATTTCTAAGCTAAATCTTGTTCTTCTTTGAGTTGTAAGCTAAACCTTGTATAGCGTTTATGGACTGACAAATAAGGTGGTTTTTAATTTGGAATATTTTAGGCGATAACTATGCACATGGTGAGTTACGCAGGGATGGCTAATATGCAAATTCAAGTAGCAAAAGAGATTATACCAGATCCTCAATTTTTGGCTAAGTGTTTCGAAGATGCCTTGCTTGAAATGAAGAATGCTTCAATGATTATTGTACCCTAAACATCGAATTGATGATACAGAATGATCAACAGTATACTGAGAGTAAAATGATTAAGAATGTATAAATGTACATCTTGTAAGATGCATCATGCACTCACAATTAGATTAGTTTGTCATAATAGAAAGCGAAGGATACCTAGTGTTTAGTACTTCCCTTTCGATTTCAGGAGGTCCTGGGGTCGAAACTCACCTTTGGCAAGTTGGGAGTCCCTTTATTCTCCCCAACTTGTCAAGGTTTCTCCTTATCTTATTAAAAAAATAGATTGTCATAATAATCAATTATATCATTCTTTGTTGTAACTTTCTTTGTTATTTAATAAGATATATATCGAGGTTTTTCTTTAATTTTCGTTCTATATTGTGATGAATAAAGTCTTTTGGAAGGTAGTGAAGAGGCAGAATAGAAAAAGAAATAAAAAACGACAATTACATCCTAAAAGATCCTATTATCTAGCATATCCAAATCTTCTGTCCCACTCTTTTGTACTATTATATGTGTCAATCAATGTTAATACTATTAATGTCATACATGCCGGTTCATCTAAATCATAAGGCTTGGATCGTCCATAACTAAACATGTTATAAAATTTCTAGCCCTTACAAATCTTCCACTAGGCTGGCAACATGAAGAAATGGATTCAACAATTTGTACTTCATTGGTCCAAGAAATGTTCAGGTCTTAATTATTTTGAGTCTTTTTTTTTTTTTTTGAGGGGTATTTTGAGTCTTTTGGTATCAAAGTTCAAAGTTGTATAATATTCGCTTTAAATGTTAGGAGCTACTTTTTCTAATTTTCTTAAAAGATAGGAAAAAATTTCATATTCATTTTCAATATTGGGCTAAAAACAAAGATAATCCCGTACTTATTAATAAACACTCGAAATATTGATAAGTAATTATTTCGTTATTATTATTTATATCATTTATATTCCATATCCAACTACATCATGGTCTACATGGATTTATTCATATTCTACATTAGAGTGTACACCTATATAGATAATTAATACACTAATCATGATATAGTGTCACCTTAAACATGCCATGAGGCCATTAAGCAGGACACTTGAAAGAGGTTTTGACATTGCATTTAGAGGGGAGGGCCATGGCCAAGGCAGGGGAGACGCCGTAGGCGGCGAGCAGCGGCGAGTCTCGGTGCTTGCAAAGGCAACGAAAGTTGGCCTTGGAGACGGCCGAGCAACAAGGCTTAGAAGGAGGGACATGATTAGTCTTGGTAACTGAGGGGAGACATGCTTCAAAGCCTTGTTGAGTCATTTGACAAATAATGTGGCCTGGTGAAACTTGATCAACATTAGCTTTTGCTACCATCATAAATGTGGCCAATACAAAACCGATTACAATAAACACTTTCTTGTTGTAACCTTCCATTTTTTTTTTTTGATGAAGTGATTTCTTTTGTTTGGTGAAGAATTTTGGAAGGAGGGGGGAAGTTTATATAGAAAATAACGTATTGTCAACCTTTTTTTTTTGTTCATGAAATGAAGTGTAAGGTAAATAGAGATTATAGTCAAGTGACATGTTTAAGGAACAGTACATGATCAAAACATGTCATGTGCTATCTTTTTTTTTCAAGAGAAAGTATTTTTACCTAACAACTAAAATATGCATATTCATTTTTATATTCAAAAACAAAAATATGCATATTCAATTTTTTTTAAAAAAAATTCTAACTCGGTAAAACTATGATATAATATTAGTGTTTACCTTGTTTCACATCGATGTTGATATGGGTGGCAATTAGGTTGAATTAGGTACCGTTCAGGTCACTTGACTTCTGATTCACGTCAATTACCCCAAACCCAACTTGATTTTTATTTCCAGGTCAAAAACCATAACTCGAAGTCGACTTGCTAGGTTTTGGGTTGATTCGAAACCAACCCAATATGACCTAATTTATATTTTATAATTGCAATAATTATACATTATAAAATTGAAGTACTTTAAGTCCTAACTTCAAATACCAATGTAGATAAAAAATTCAAAACTTCAAAGCGATGAATTAGCCACCAGCTTCAAATTAAGAAATAGCCTTGACCTTAAACAAGTTTATAATTAATAGGTGACATAAGCTGTAAAAGTTGGGTTCAAAAAGTCAACCTAGCACTCGTACAGATTCCATGATTTGCAGCATATACCATATAATCATTTACGTCGGATTCGGGTCCGACACTATAGGCCTTGACACATTTACTCTAGATGATATGCGTTGGATTAGGATACGACACGATTCTCTAGCTATATTATTTGGATGAAGAGCAAAAATATCCCCAAAGTCTCACAATGGGAGAGATAAATAACAATAATAGGTATGAAATACCTAATATATGGTAAATAAACTCCTTATCACATACATTGAAGATTTATCTCTAAATTCTCCTGATTAGAAGATTGTATCTTGCAAACGACACCAAAAGTCAACTAGTACGATTACAAAGCAACAACTTTATTTTTTATTTTTTTGAAGAACAAATCAACAATTTTTGAAATGGTAAATGGAAGTGCACTATATATTCAAACTAACTAACTAATAAAAAACTCTCTCCCCTCTCTCCTCTCTACTTTCAAAAACCCTAGCCTCCATTGTTGATTTTTAAAGGGGCTTCCATCGGTTTTTACCGTTGGAAAGCCCCCACCTTTGCTTTTTTTATTTGTTTTTAGGTTTCCAATAACGATTTCTCCCTCGAAAGACAGGGTTTTCGATCTCCTTCGTAAGAAAAGGTTTTTCGATCTCCTTCGAAAGACAAGGTTTTTCGACCTCCTTCGAAAGACAGGGTTTTTCTCCTCTTTTAGAGAGAGAATTTCTACAGGTTACAATCCGGGATACTAGATCTAATGGATTGCCGTGAAATTATTTTGTTGGTGAAGAATTATGCGGGATCACAAAGGTTATCAATTTTTGAATACGGTCAGATGAATCCGACGGAAATCATCCTCACGACTACAAGGGATCGTTAGATTATCTCTCCAACAAGGCTGTATTTTCCAGCGATATAAGCGGGAGATGTTCCACATTGCAAGATTTGTTTGACGATCGTAGTTTTTATGAAGGAAATTTTTGTTTGATTCAACTTATGTATTTGTTTGATTCGATTGCTTATGTAGATGTCGTATGACTTTTTATTAATGAATTAATTTTACTATTCAAAAAAAAAAAAAAAACTAACTAATAAAAAACTTAAATATCACCCATGATATTCTCACACATAATAATAAATGAAAGTGCACTATTCAAACCAACTAATTATTCTCTCGATTTTATAATATAATGTTTTTTTTATAGTCTTTAAAATACTTCCTTAATTTCAGTTTAGTTGTAATATTTTTTTATTATAGGAAGTTTCAATTTAGTTGTGACACTTTCATTTTGGATATTAATAATTTCTTCCTATCTCTCTTCTATCACATTAGATCTTTTTATTTTCTTTCTATATCTCTCTCCTTTTAAAAAATTATATAGGAGTTCGTGATTTTAAAAGTGGCACAACTAAATTGAGACAATGGAAGTATATAGTTTTGACTTTCAATATTTTTAGTTTTATATTAGTAAAAAATTTAGAAACCTGACATCATTAAAGTACATATTGAGACGAGCCTAACAAGATTCTACATGTGTATAATTTTTATATATTAATGAAAATAATTAGTCAATTTTTAAAGTTTGACATCAAGATACATAACCAAACGCTATATTATGAGAAAGAGGGAGTAATATTGATATCAGTTCTCACCCATAGGCCATACTACTCTTCCATCTTCCAAAGTCAAAACAAAAGATTCAATGGAAACCACCCAAGATGAGCCGGTGACGCCGATGAGCCGCCTCTTCCTCCAACCAGATTTTAACCAAACAATCAACTGCGCAATAGGCTTCAAACATCCACTTGATACACAATCCATAAAAGCTGAAATCTCAAACTCTTTAATGGTGAAACACCCTAGATTTTCCAGCTTATTTGTAGTAGACAAACATGGGAGGGAATTTTGGAGAAGAACACAAATCAATATAGACGATCATATAATCATTCATCCCAAAACTTCAACTTTAGATTATAATCTAGATGAAATTCAGGAGGAAAAGATCAATGCTATATTATCAGATATTGCAATTTCTTCTCCTTTGAGTAATGAAAAACCATTATGGGAGATACACTTGATCAATGATTTACGATGTGCGATTCTTCGAATTCATCATTCTTTGGGTGATGGGATTTCTTTGATGTCGTTGTTTTTAGCTTCATGTAAGAGTTGTGACGATGATAATGATGGTAAAGATGGTGGTTTTAGTGAGAAAAACAGAGGAAACAGGGGAGAAAGTGAAACAATGTGGAGAGAAAATTGGTTGATGAGAATATTGAAGGTTACTTGGTGGACGACAATTTATGTACTAGGGTTTATTGGTAGGGGTTTATGGGTGCGGGATAAGAAGACTGCCGTAAGAGGCGGAGACGGGGTGGAGCTGTGGCCGCGAATGGTGGCGACGGCTAAGTTTAACCTCCAGGATATGAAAACGGTAAAAACGGCCATTCCAAATGCGGTAAGTATATATGTTTACGTGAGAATCATGGTTGACTTTAGATGATCAACATGGACCCAACCCGTAGGTTTGACCTATTCTGGCCCAAAATCTAGCGAGTTTTGGGCATCATATTTTCAGCAGCGATTCAAGTCCGGCCCGGATTGATATTTGGGGGGAAACGGGTCATGTGTAAGCCAAATTTGGAAAATTGGGTTAAAATTTGGTTTGTCTGAAACAATCTGAGGTGCGATTGGGCTTGACCTAAAACAGCGGGTTTTGGTGAGAAAATTTTTGTCCGAGGCTTTAACCCAAAACGGACCACTTTTTAGGGGCAAAGCTCAACTCGGCCTATGCTCACCTCCTTGTTGACCTAGTTGTTTGAGGCGGGTACCCTTAGAGGTTTTCAAATTCTCCCCCACGTGCGTTTTACAAACTTATCTTTTGTATATATGCATATATATGTGTTTCTATATATCGACTGAAATTATTGAAATTTCATTTATCGATATAGAAATTTAATTTATGATTATCAGTGAGAGGAGTAGTGCATTAAACGTGTTGTTAATATATCGAATACTATTAATTTATGTGAGAAGTTGGGACAACATGACATTTTTGTTGTACCAAAGAATTAGTTACAAGAAATTTCGAAAAAGAAAAGAAAAGTTAACCTAAAATAGTTCAAAGTTCTTTCTACATGTTTATTAAAAGGTTGTTTTTTCCATTTCCACTTTCTTCCATATTAGGTAATAAACCTTTTATCTCTTCATCCCATAACTTGAGTCTATGAAAATCTATCTTCATAAAATTTTCTCTTTCTTATCCAAAGCTACAAACAAATGACCTACTTTTGTAGTTTGTAATTTCACTTATTGCCACATTTTCTCCATTTCTTAATGTTTTGTACACTCTCTTTCAATTTACTAGCTCAGAAAATATACATGTTAATTGCTGGTCTAAGTACGAAATGCCGAGACTTACTTCATCTCTTTCATGTATGGAAAATTTACACATAAATCACATAGTTCCAAGCAAATTATCTTGAGTTTCCTATGTAAATTTTAACTCATACTAGTATAAATTGCTGGTCTTAAAATGAAATGCTGGTCTAAGTATATATGAAATGCTGAGACTGCATATATCGAGTTACATATAATTAATAACTTTGTTAACACTTTTTGCAGACCATCAATGACGTTCTCTTCGGCATTTTATCTTCTGGTTTTTCGAAATATTTGGATATTCGATCATCTCATGGTACGAGTGATATGACTGATATCAATATATATTGTAACAAAAGCTGGGTTTTTTTACCCAGTATTTTTATGTAAAATTAACTAAATTCTATTTGGAATTGCTAGCTTTACAAGAGGGTCTTCAGATTACAGGATTGGCCATGGTTAATTTGAGAAAGCAACCTGGATTGCAGGTAAATTACAATATTCTTCTTCTCTTTTATCACCTTGATATACAAGTAAACTTGAATGGTTGGACATGGACCCAGGTTCCGATCCAAACCTAGTTGAACCTACCTCATTTTTAAAAGTCTGGGTCTAGAATTTCAAGACACGTTGGTCTGGTTTGGATCTGGTCTGCGTGTTAAAATTAGGTCTGGGTCTGATAGATTCAAACTCAGACCCATTTTCTTTTTACATATTAAATATACGAAAATGATATACATAGCCTTAGGGTTATGTATAAGAAGTTTAAAATAGAAATAAAAATTTGAATCAAGCATTTATTACCTCAAATGATGTGAAATTTTATTATGAATTGATAAACTATTTCCATTTTCAGACATGTATTTAATGCTTATATGTAGCCCTTTAAGGCTACATATAACATTACCCTTAAATATATACGTCATCCATAACTTTTAATTTATACACTTTTCTTTTTGATAGTTTTTTTTAATCTAAATATATTTTTTTTAAAACGAAGTACGTTGGAAAAATATTTATTTAGAAATAAGAGAATTTCACTAAATTAATATCGGACATTAAATCCGTTCAATTATATACTTACTCGATCTATTTTCTTTTAGTGCAACAGTGTAACGATTGCACTATTCTCTAACAACACTTCGACGACATATTTTTACTAACACATAAATATAAAATCTATTTTGGCTTGTCTTAATGAGTATCCTCATAAATTATAATATTAACTTTATGTAATTTTTACTATAATACAAAATTTGAGATACTAAAGTCAAAATTTTGGTCTTTGTTTTGAACTATGAAGATATTACTTTAGATATTTGATTTATCAAGGTGATAAACTTGGAGTTTTTCCATTTTAAGAGCCAAAAGAAATACATATATATAATCCCTTGGGTTTGATTGATCACATAGGAAATGTCGAAGATGATGGAAGATGATGCTAGAACATCCATATGGGGTAATAAATTTGGAATGATGATCTTGCCTATTTATTGTCATACAAAAGATGCGGATCCTCTAAATTATGTAAAGAGAGCTAAGTTGATGATTGATCGGAAGAAACAGTCCTTAGAGGCTGATTTAGGGAACTTGGCAATGTGCCTCCTTGGGCCAAAGGTAAGTTCAAGTTTCTTTATAAACAACTAGTCAGTTGTGCACGCGACATGTGTGGTTCATGTTACGATCGAAATGAATTTTATTAAACATGTTTGTACATATAATTTTATATGTTTGGTAGATTTTCATAAATTCGTTAAATTAATGAATTGTGTTTCTTAGAGATTCTGAATAATTTGCTTGAAACTGTATGTGATTTATGAGTTTGCTAGAAAATATAATATGAAAATTGTTTGTCTTGTTTTTTGGGTTAACTTATTATCAGTTGATTAATCGAAATATTGTTGTTTTAATTTCTCTTTAAAAAAATCTAATATTTTATTAAGTAATTAACTTCAACCCAATCATCATGCACATAAAGTGTACCTAACAATTATAAAACATTTTTTAACCTTTTTTTGTTCTTAATATTTTATCATTGTTTGATGTTGACACATATAGAGATGAGTGTCCTTAAATAATGACAGAAAATTCTATATATATGTTCTTTCAATTATAATTGAAATTTAAGTATACAAAATGGTGCTATATTTCCTTTTTTTTCATATGGCAAATTTCCTTTCGCAACTCACTTTGACATTACATTAATTGATATATTTAGTATTAATTGAAATTGATGTGATTAACTTGTTTTGAATCAAAGTAATGATGGCATTCTTGTTTATCATTGTACAACATGGTCCTGTTTTATTCATCAGAAAACTATATGATAGTATAGTGTGTATAATCAAATTTAGTGTACAAAAATTATTAAAAGAGACGGTCTAATTTTAATATAAAAGTAGACTTAGTCACTAAATGGATTAAACTAGTCAGAAAGAAATTAACTTAGTCACTATTAGGCTAATTCTCTTTTAATATTGGACTTACTATTAATTTAAATTTAAAAGTAGACGGGCTCTTACAAAACAAACTCGTTAGTATATAACATGATTAGCATCCATGTGACCATGTTAATCACACTTCTAGTTTGCTCTGTACTCTGTAGGTTGCCAACATGCTTAATCACAGGATTCTTTGCAATACAACCTTCACGATCTCAAACATGGTCGGTCCACAAAAGGAAATGACATTTGTTGGCAATCCCATCACGTTTATAAGAGCAACCTCTTGTGGATTGCCTCATGTAAGTTTCTCTAGCCCTCGAGTAGAAAATTTGTCACATAATTTTTAATGGTTTGACATTAATATATATCCTAACAAATAAAATTATTGATTTTGATATATGCATCCTTAAGAACTCACAATAAATATTAATTACTTTAACTAAAATGGTATTAGTTCAATATTTTATTACAAAATCACGTGTTTATCAACAAGGTCGTCTTTGAGGGCGTGCAAAGAGACATACAACACAAGACTCCTCATTTAAGAGGGCTGTTAGGAAACATGTATTGTAATGTTTGATTAATGCGAAATAAGCCAATGAAATAATAAGGATGAGAAAAGTAATAAAAAAACTAAACAATATAACACAAGAATCTACGTATTTCGTTCAAAATAGACCTACATGCTACGTCCACAGGTAGGGGATTCGAGCTTCTTCACTATGATGGAAAAAACAAAGAGAATAATACAAGGAGTCCTAAAATACTACGTAGAGGCTAAAGTTGTGTCAAATAATGATCACCATGAGGGTCCTTTTATAACATAAGGAAACCCTAACAAAACCCTAGAAAAGTCTCCTAGTATAACTATAATGACGGCTTGAAAACTAGGGTTAAAATATATAATAAAACGTGAGAAAACGCATCGTTCGGTCGCCAAGGCAAAACCGTCCGATTGTGTGCGAGAGTCAAAAACGTCAGGAAGGAAAACACAACTCGCCCGGTTCACCACCAGATCGGGCCATTCCAGACGCCCGGTCGATCGGGAGAGCAACAAGAGCGTTAAATTTTGAAATTTGTTGTTAATTTAGTCACATTATCCTTATACTCGTACTTTAGGTACTTCTTTTTAGTAAAAGAAATAGTATTCCATGGTAATTTTATAGATAATGAATATTTATTTATGCATAATAATTTTAATTTTAGAGACTGATGTCAATTAATAGCGCAAGGCCTCCAACCTAATTAAGATGACCCTAATTATCAACGTTATTATGCTTAGTAATTGCTTAAAGGACTGCATGTATCATCAATAATTATCTAATTTAAACCTTGTTCTTATTATTTAATTTATTATAGCCTTTAGATGGGACTAACGAATAAACTGGTTTTTAATTTGGAATATTTTAGGCGGTAATTATGCACATGGTAAGCTACGCAGGAATGGCTAATATGCAGATTCAAGTAGCAAAAGATATTATACCTGATCCTCTATTTTTAGCTAAGTGTTTTGAAGACGCCTTGCTTGAAATGAAGAATGCTTCATTGAATCTTGTCCCCTAAACATTGAATTGATCAAATTAGCTAACAAGATGATGAGTGATGATCAACAGTGTATCTGTAAATATAATATTACCTCCGTTTCATATTGTTTGCGATGATTTAACATAAAATGTGAGTAGAAAATGTCTAATCATTACAAATAATATTAAACGGATATAGTAATTAATAATGATGTATAAATGTACATGTCGGAAGACGTCATGCAAGCAAAATTGATTCTTTCCTTCTTTGTTGTAACTTCGGTTTTCATGTATTAAATTGTTCCATATTGTATTTGTGAATCGTGATGAATGTCTTGATATGTGATGATTGTAGTGGATTCAAGAAAAAGTTATGGTTTATATAGTAAGTGTGCGTCTTTTTATTTAAGAGAAAGTATCGCTGAAATTTAATGGGTTATTTATATGTGAGTTGTTCTATATTGAAGAAAAAAGAGAGAATATATTATCGTACCACCAGAAGAATTAGTCCTAATATTTTCTAAAATTTAAAAACAGATGTTGTTGGTATCGTTATAATATTTTTTTGGTTAGTAGTTCTAAGACATGGTTATTTAAAGATTTGCAATGTTTTTTTTTTCTCTCCATCAACAAGAGTCATCGAATGAACGACCATGCAATTGCTTTGCATCCTAACAAATTAGTCACGGGATACACCAAGATTGTTACTTATAAAGGGGGGAGAATTACTTTTACATTCTTCCTATTTTTTCAAACTTCACGTGAGGTAAATATGCACAATATCCTAACACTTGCTTTTAGACACTTGTTTTTTTTAGTAATACAGACCTCATAGCAAGGTGCAAGAAATGGAATTTTCTATTTTTTAATATTGGATTGGACTTTAAAGTTAGAGGTGGCAAACGGGTCGTACGGGTCGGATACGGGTCATGTCATGATCAGGTCACCTTTGTGTTCACGTTACATTCAGGTATGGGTCCACCTCGGGTCCATGAGATTTCGGATAACGTCGGGTCGGGCCAAATCGGGTTTCCGATGTCGCAAATAAATAAAACACAAATAAGACTAACGAGAGTAAGTTAAGTAATTAATGTATAGTGGTTAAATCATATATAGTATTTCATGACAATTTTTTCCTTAAATATGTTTGAAAAGTAACTGGTATGGCAACTTTTTGGGTTGGGATCGTGTAATCATTATCATGTCAATTCGGGTCATATGCTTGTCTATTTACTTTAGGGTCGGATTATTTTTGATTTCAGTTCTATTTCGAGCCCTTGTTTTCGGGTGAAAACGGGTCTCGGATCAGTTATTTCGGGTCGGATCAACATATACGAGTCTATTTTACCGACTATACTAAAAACATAGACAACATTTTAGAAAATGAGGATACAGTTTCTCCTTATGATAACAAAATAGATATTCCCATGCGATTATATAATTTGAATTGCAAACTTTTGCTATCTTTGACAATTAGTGAGTAGCAAATTCAAAATTATATTCGGTGTTTTAAACAACTGATTATATTACTAGTTTGCATAAAGGTGTTTGATAAGTAACTGATAGCTGAAAGTTACATTATTATGGAAAAAGAACAATAAGAACGTGAACATAATTCATTATGTTTTTTTATGTTATAAATGTACTAATTTCCAAGAAATTTAGAATATAAATATATTTTAGCCCAGTCATTCTCAAATCTCATTATCAAGAAAAGTTTTTTAGAACCCAATTAACTATTTAAAATATTTTTTTAGCAAACACTTAAATTAAAAAATTAACTAACAATAACAAAACCTCTATTAAAAATTCAAAACCCTAATTTTTCCTCAAAGCTCTCCTAATCAAACAACACCAAATATCTTTTGTGAACAAAACTAATCTTATTGTCTCAAGCAAATTGCAAATTACAAATTACAAACTAGTTTTTGGACCCGTGCAAAATGCACGGGAAGTTTTTATTAAGTAAATATACTTATATTTTAATGGTAATGATTGCCTATTTTTTAAAAGTGGTTGCATTCAAATGTGATATATTAATATGATGTACAAATTCACAAACAATTAATAAAATAGTAAACAAATTTAATTGTAAACTAAACAATTAACTATATTAACTATGTTACATAATAAAATCATCACATTGGGTAAATAATTTAAAAGTACGTGTTACCCATCTAAGTAAAGTTTGCAACGAATTACTCCTTACGATTACGAATGTTAGCTCAACTTATGTGCACGAATACCCAAATATTTACACTCCCATGAAACTTATTTGAGGATTAAAAGATATTTTTATAATTATGTATTAGAAATTTTTAAGAACTTCAACCGTAATTTAATTAATAAATATATTTTTTTCATTCTAAAATACACAAAACACTTGCTGTTTTAGGATGTTTCATAATAAATGACACGTTACTTTAATTGAAAATTACTCCCTCTGGTTTTATTAGTTTGCCCACTTTCCTTTTTGAGTTGTCCCTTATTAGCTTATACAGTTTTTTTTTCTGTTTTTTGGAATGGTCTCACTACTTGTTTATTATTATCTTTACTTTCGCACTCAACTTTTGTTGGCCCACAACACAATACGATATGCCAATAAATTAATAATTTATCTTTCCTTCTATGACCCACATATCTATTTCTTTTAAAACTCTATGCCGAAAGTAGTGGGTAAACTAATAAAACCTGGAGGGAGCACTTCTCTCTATCTCAATCTTTATCTCTATCTTCATCACATGAGTTCCTCTTTTTATTTCTCTCTATCTCTATCCTCTCCTTAATCCTCGCCCCCCGGGCCCCATGTTTCATTTATTTTATAATAAATGACATATTCATTAATAATTTTAATCTCTATGGTGCAGTTAACTTAACAAATAATTTTGCTAATCTTTTTTAACTTTTAGTAAAGTTTTTTCTTATAGATAATTTGTCTTACTCCTAGACGTATTTTCTCGTTAAACTGGTCCCACTTGTTATTTCCTAAATCATATACCATATCCAAACACACAAATAGGTAATATTGACCATATTTCTTCAAACTATGTTTACGGCTATCACCATCCTCTATTCTACTGAATTTCCTTATCCATTAAAAAAAGCATCCAACAAAATTCTTGATCCCAATCCTTTTTCCTTAAATCTAAATAGGAAGACATCAATTTTGGACAGTTCAGGCAAAGCAAAAACGTTCTCTATCTTTTATTAGATTTTGTTAAACTTTGAAGTGCAATCCCCCAACTTTGCATGTCGTTTTAATTTTCTTTAATTTATTTTGATATTCGAGCTGATGAATTCTATGGAACTGAAGGTGATTTTAGAGAAGAGGGACATAAAGAATTGAGTTCAAGTTGAGACGATTTCTTGCCGTTATCAATTATTAATTTATGTTTTCAAGGATTTACGTTTTATTCATGTTGCCCTCTATCTTGTGTCGTCGCCCAAGTTATCACTTATCTCTTCAATCATAAATTTCATTATATGTTTTACTATATTGTTTTAGAATTTGTTCATTGCTTCTTCTATATTGTTTAATCAAATATGCTAATACATATTCATAAATTGATTTACCTGTAATATTCAAATTTTAATTAGCTTTGTATTTGAAATTATTTAGGATTTACGCATCCATAGTTATACATCGTTTAGTTCTTAATTAGTTATGCTCATTGCAAGCTTTTCCCTTTATCTGGAACTTATGCCTTTTTTTATGAAGAAAAAAAGCAATGAAAAAGGCAGTTATTTTTTCTTTTTGAAAAAAGTGAGGTTTTACGAAAATTTAACTTTTCAAGTTGATATTTTAATGGATAAAATAAAATATGTAAATTCGTGGCTATTCTCATTTTTTTCTTCCTGTAATGGGTGCAAATCATCTTTAAAATTATTAGAATGGGACTTTGCATGTATTTGTATATATAGCTAACTGGTAAACTATCTGAATTGTAAGTTATATTATGAAAATTTTTGTTTCATAAATTTAACATGTGATAATACAATCTTGAATATCATGGTGTAAATACTTATAAATACTCCCTCTGTTTCCTAAAGATCTTCCCACTTACTGTTCCTACAGATACCAAGGAAAATCAAGTTGTATGGGGCATGGTGTGAGTAAAGTAGGAGAGAGAAAGGGGTTAAGATAAATAAACAAATAAAAAGGGGTTAAAGTAGGAGAGAGAAAGGGAGTAAAATTGAATTAATAATGTAATGGTGGACCATATGATAGTGACATGAGAGGGTAAATAGGGAAATTTGTTTTGCCAAATAAGGAATAAAGCAAAAGGGGGAAGATCTTTTGGAAACACCCTTAAACGGAAAGAGGGAAGATCTTTAGGAAACGGAGGGAGTATTAAATAAAATATTTAAGACATAAAAAAGAGCGACAAAATAATTTATCCTATGTAGTAATATAATTTAATATATAAAATTAAAGTGAAAATACATTTTCCACCTTAGTTATGGACCAACCATCATAATAATATAGTTTTTGGACCCCGTGGATAATGCAAGAAATATTTTTTGTTTAATAAGACTGTTTATATTTCATCGTTACCTAATACATACATATATTTCAGGATTGCATCAAAAATTGATAAAATATAAGATAATGAAATGTATATTTTATGATACTTTTCTTTAAATCATGTTATGTAGATTTATAAATGGTAAATAAAATATTAAAGACTTTAAAATATTGACATAAATCATTCGTATATTTTAAAATGTAATCTAGTAAAATCGAAGAGGAAATACGCTACTTACTTTGGATAAAATGTAATCTAGTAAAATCGAAGGAAATACGCGATAATGCTTGCTTGGTATTTTTTCGAGACAGAAAGTCGTTTTTTTTTTTGTATAGGAATCAAAATTTGATTTGTTAGTATGAATGCATTAATACTTGTAGACAATTGTAATCATTTATGGTGGCTTAGTTATTATATAATTGTTTTCAACATTTTTGTTAACTTTTTAATGCTATATTTGAATTTGATTTTTTTTTCTTTTTTAGGCAAAGTAGTTAATTTATTCATGAGGGTAGTAAAATAATGTCCTTGGGGAACACCATAGCTCCCCCCCTTCCTTTATATAATAGAGATATAATTGTGTTAATATTTTTTTAACTTTTTTATGGTATATTTGAGTTTGATTTCTTTCTTTTTTGGCAAAGTAGTTAATTTATTCATGAGGGAGTAAAATAATTTCCTGGAGGGCACCATAGCTCCCCCTTCCCTTATATAATAGAGATAGATTATTTCGATACCAAACAAAAGCTTTCACATTGAATGTAATAATTTATTTTATAACGAATCAAAATACCTTCAAGATTTATATTTGAAAAGGTAAAATGCAAATATAGAGTAACATAAAATTCAATTAGATATTGTCATAAGTTGTAGTCATAAATCTAAAATATTTATCTAAGTAAAAAAAATTTCTATGTTTTACAAATATATTGCAATACTTTAAGAAAAAAAAATGAATTTTTGCAAAGATGAAGATTTTGGCAGCTATTATACAAAATAAATGTTTTTGCTACTATATTATGATTTGTTGAAGAATCAGATGTGTTGAAGAAGAACGCGAGATTTGGAAAGAATCACCAAACCATGTTGAAGAATCAATCATAATAATATAATTGTAGCAAATATGAGAATTTGGAAGGAATTGATTTGTTCCCATACACGCCTCATTGCCTCAATCAAAGAGGATTTGCAAAATATTACTTCAATAAATGACATGTGGCAAGTGAATGAGAGGGGTCGAAAAATCAAAGGAGCAATGAGAGGCGAGAAAGAATATGGGGCTGCCACGTAGGTTGAATTTTTCTTGCTTTAATATTATATATGATTACACATGCTATTGGATTTTCCGACACGTGGAATCAATTTGGAAATTTCCTCCAAGTGATAGTTGACACCTGGTTTAATTCACTTAACTTGCAAAACTAAAATTCGAAACATAAAAAAAGGAGGAATATATAATCTGGTATATGCCGGTAAATTTTAGCCCGAAATAAAAGGTAGGCCACAGCATGTGGTCTACGTTCTTTGTTTCCAAACTTACATAGTACATTTTTACTTTACTTAACAGCTTCTTTTTGTGGAAAACAACTCGGTACCTTGTTAGTTTTTCTTGCAACTTCCCTTAAGCCCTTTTTCCTCCCTATTCTTCGCCTTTTTTCGTTTTAAATACAATAAATGAATATTTTACATCTCACAAATAATATCCCTTTATTGTATTTATAACGAAATGGAGAATGTTTTTTTCTTTTTGTGAAAATCCCTAAAAATAATGCAACTTGGATGGAATATTGTTTTTTTTTTCAAAGATTTTTTTTTTAGCACAACTTTGTGGATAACTTTTTTGCCGTATAAATCCTTATCTTCTAAATTGGTTGTATCACAATATCGGACCAGCTATTTATTGTAATGAATAATGCATATTTTTGAAAATTTGATTCAATAAATTTACTCCCTTCCTCTATGATAAAAAAAAAAAAAAGAAGTCACATTATTAGGATAATTGGACTACATTGTCATATTTTATGAATTTAATTCGGTATTGTTTAATATTGGAATTTCTGAAATACTATCACTTTATAGATGCTAGAAAGATGATAGGAATAATAAAACTATTATATATGTCATTTAGCTCTATAATAATATCATTTTGTTTAACTAACAGAAAATGAAACAATGTGACAATTAATTCTAACGGAAGAGTATTATTCTTTTGAACCAAATCAAGACTACCATCTTCTTTTGCTCAAGTCATTAATAAGTGTATTAGTTATTTATTAATAACTCTACAATCACAAGATAAGATTTTTTTTTATGCAAACAAGATGAGATATTGTGTAATATATAAAATATATATTAACTCAGAAAACAAAACAAAAAAGTGATGCATATGTAATATATTGTCTTAGGACTAACAGTAAATCTTACTGAATACACCAATAACAGCACCTTTTTCTTGTTTTGACTGATTTCACAAGGGAAAAGAAAAGGTTAATATGGATAAGAGCACTTTTTTTTTACTTGCCTCCCAAGTTTCCATTTCTGTTTCAAAAACTATATAAGCATAACAAACTAGGTGACTTCAACATACTGTCAAAACATTATCAAAACTTATTCAGAATTTGCTTTCACTCGTTTGATGCAGGAACAAACAAACATATCTACTTGAACAATTAAATTCCAACCAGGTTTGCCTATTTTAATCTTTCACTTTTATATATCCTTCGTCGTTTCATAATACTCGCTACACTTTCTATTGTGGGAAGTTTCACATTATTTGCTACACTTCTTTTTTAGGCAATAAACTCTCTATTTCTCTCCTCTCACATAAGTCCATTTTCTTTTTACTCTTTACCTCTTTCTTCTCCAAAAATTGCCTAGGAATCCGTGAATTGAGAAGTGTAGCAAGTAATATGAAATAGGGAAAGTACAAAAATTTTGTTACTCCAATAATAATGACACTTAATGTCTGAATTTAACATGCATCAATATGAATGTTAATGTACATTTTTACTTTTGGGTTCATTTAGGTGCACATACACTACAACCTCATTTTCATCTACGTGATTTATTGAAAGTGTGTGCATTTCATGAATCATGAGTAAATCTCTTGAAGAAATGGATCTGAAAATCATAAATCACTACTGCATTCACTCGAAGGATATCAATATCACTACCAGTTTTCAATTTTTACTAGTATATGAGCCCGGACGTTGCTCCGGGTTGGTATTGTTTTTCAAATTTGATATGCATTTTTTTTTCCCATTCCCATCAAAATATATTAAGGAAAACTCAACATTTAAAACGTACAAGTATAATAATGTGGACACTTAAAACATGACTAAAAGTTGGTTGAGATATTAATTGTGTCATATATAATTGCAAGAGGTCACAAATGTCACGTGACGTATATACATTGTCACGCACGCCTTTTAATATATTTGTATAGATATTGTTTACATAGACATCATGTATGGCGTAAATTGTATATTAGATTTAAAGTATCTTTATTTTACATAAAAATGATGAAGGACATTGATTGAAAGATCTTACTAAACTTTCTATGAAAACAAAGTGATATAGTCTTTTTTGTTTGTTAGCCGAGGACAATAAAAGAAGAACAATCTATGAATCCATCATAATTCAGACGTATTCTGTTTTGCACAAGTATTTGCAAGTGACATTGGCCAAAATCATTGTTATATGACACAATAATATCCATACATAGTAAGATATGTATCAAACTACATGGTCATATTTTTCATCTCATGTCGTCTTAGGCTAGAATTTGCCTTTCGGTCACTACCATACAATAATGAGTAATGATATCTCCAAACTTCATTCATTCTATTTCTCCTTATGTCATTGTAACACTCTTAATGCACAAGCTATAATACCGTCAATTATAGTTTTTTTTTCGAACTTTATAAGGAAAACTGTCCTACTGAATCAGAACTTCACATAAGTTAATCTGACCGATCCAACTATACAGATAAGGCCCTTTAAAAGTGGGGGAAGGTAAGACGATATCATCAACCCTGGTGTCAATCCTATAGTTGTGAGAGACAAACCTTACCGTTACACCAAGTACTATTTAGCTACCAACATATACTTAGTGCTCGTTTGGTTTAATGTAGCGAGTATAAATTCCTTTTTTTATGTAACTATATTTTCTAGGAATTGCTAAATGTTGTTTGGTGATTCATGGGAAGGGAAAGTTCCCATAGGAATTTTCACTTACCTAGGTCTAGGGATGGCAATGGGGCGGGTCTGGATCGGGTCCACCTGGACCCAGACCCATACCCATTTATTTTTTACAGACCTAGACCCGCCCCAAACCCGTTGGGTCTAGATTTTTCAGACCCAGACCCAGATCCGCTGGGTCTAGTGGGTCCATGGGTCCTAAATGGGTCCTTCTTAGTTTTAAGTTTTCATCACATTTTTGAATATATGTAATCAAAAAATTACGCCGTAATATATATAGGTTCTTGTATCCATAGTTAAAGCATTCTCCAATTTTTTTTTTAAGAATTAACTCGTAAAATCACAAAATCACAACTCACAAAATTTTAGAATTTAGGTAAAAAAAAAAATTCTAATTAATATGTAAATGGGTCCATGGGGCGGGTCTGGGTCTAGCATATGTGGACCCGGACCCAGACCCGACTCATGCTCTTCGGGACCCAAACCCGACCCGGACCCATTGGGTCTAAAATTTTTAGACCCAGACCCTTATAAATGGGTCGGGTTCTAGCGGGTCTGGGTCATTGCCATCCCTACCTAGGTCGATAGGTCCCCCTAGGTAAGTAATTCCTTCCATTTTGTGGGAAGTGAAACTTCCTAGAAAAATTCTACTTCCCATGAATTTGTCAATCAAACAACACCAAGAAATTCCAATTCTTAGGAATTCCAGCTTTCCATGCTGAACAATGTTAACCAAACAACACCTAATACTATAATATTTCCCCCGTTCTGTTTTACATTAAACATTTCCTTTTTCACGCAACCCAACGTGTATCTTTAATCATTAATATCTTCAGTTGTGTACACGTAAAAAATATAATAAAGTTATGATTTAATATTATGCATCAAGACGAATCTAACAAGATCACACTTGAATATGTGTTTCTTTATATAATTGCGATAAATTGGAGTCAAAATTGATCAACGGATAGTGTCATTTCATCCAATATTTCATTTAAAACATAACGGATAAAGTAATAACTCCATGTTTCACATTAATAACATCAGGATGACAATCTCACACATATAACTTCTCAGCGCGTTACATAAAAAGTTAGAAGAAAAGAAAATATATAAAAAGAAATGAACATTGCTTCCCGCGTTTTCTATCTCTCTCTTAGTAGCCACACTTCCTTACCTTTGATCTCTTATTCCTCATGCGTGCAAGCCATTCTTCTCTAATTTTCCTACACTTTCAATTTTTTCTCTCTCCTAAATTTCTTGGTTTTTAACGGTTTTAATTTTCTGCAAGATTCTTCAAACTTTTTTGTCCTCAATTTTTTCTCTCATATTATCTCCACATTTCTGTCGTTTTGCTTTCTCTGAAACCAAACTAACCAATTTCAAAACTCCCCTGAAAAAAAATCTCAACAAGTTTTAGTCTTTATTTGTTTTTTTGTGTGCAGTTTATAAGAAAAAAAGATCTCATCTTTTCTGAGATTCCTAGGAATTTGTCATCTGGGATTTGTTTATTTGTTCTTAATCTAAACTGGGTTTGAATCTGATTCTTAAAATTCTGATTCTTTTCTGAGAAATTATTTATTTTTCCAACACTACATTTCTGGGTTCTGCTCTTTTTCAGTAAAGATTAATTTCATGGTTTGATTTTCTATTTGGTGAGGATTCATTTAAGACTCAATTGATTTGGTAACAAATTTAACTGAAGATTTTGTACTAATTTTGTGTGTTTAATTTATACTACAGGACTGAAAATCTACAGCTATGGGAGGACATATGAGCAAGAAAACAGTTGATCAAAGTTCAGCAGAAATGCACAATTTACAGTACACAACTGAGCTAACATCTTATGAAGCAGCTTGTAAAACTGATTTAGATTTGCAATCTTTTGATACAAATCTCCATGCTAGAACCAATCATGTGATCAACTCCTTAGCAACCGGTGTCGAAGTCCGGTCTCTTTCGTTTACTTCTATGAAGGAAGTCACTGAATGCTTGTTAGAGATGAATCAGGAAGTTGTGAAAGTTATCTTAGAGTGTAAGCAAGATATATGGAAAACCCCAGAATTATTTGAGCTTGTTGAAGAATACTTTGAGAACAGTTTACAAACCCTTGATTTCTGTGCTGCATTGGAGAAATGTCTTAAAAGGGTTAGAGATAGTCAGTTGCTTATAATGGTTGCTTTACAACAATTTGAGGATGAAGATGGTGCAGAGAAAACAAGGTATCAGAAAACTTTGGAAGAATTGAAGCATTTTAAAGCAGTTGGTGATCCTTTTACTGAGGAGTTTTTTCAGATATTTCAGTCTGTTTATAAACAGCAACTTTCAATGCTTGAGAAGTTGCAACTTAAGAAGAATAAGTTAGATAAGAAGTTAAAATATGTTCATGCTTGGAGGAAAGTGTCTAGCATCATATTTGTCGCCACGTTTGCTGCAGTTCTGATCTGCTCGGTTGTGGCAGCCGCCATGGCAGCACCACCAGTGGCAGCTGCTGTCGCGGCTGCAACTTCTATCCCTGTGGGATCCATGGGGAGATGGATTGATTCCCTTTGGAAAAACTATGAAACTGCATTAAAGGGGCAAAAGGAGGTGATTAGCAGTATGCAGGTTGGGACATATATTGCTATCAAGGACTTAGATAACATCAGGGTGTTGATAGACAAACTACAAATCGAGCTCGAATCTTTGTTGAGAACTGCTGATTTCGCCATTTCTGAAGATGCTGTGAAGCTTGGGATTGAAGAGATTAAGAAGAAAATGGTTGTTTTTACAAAGAATGTTGAAGATTTGGGTGTACAAGCTGATATGTGCAGTAGAGATATCAGAAGAGCAAGAACAGTTGTCCTGCAGAGGATCATCAAGCATCCAAACAACTGAAAGAAAGAAACTGACTTCAAAATTTCATCCATTGCTATGTTGTTATATGTTGACACTTTGAAATTAAGATACATTATTTGTAATTGAATATTTTTTCCCATTTGTTGTTCCGAATCCTCGGATTTGGATTCCTTTCCTGGACATAATATTCACCAAAAAAATACATACTTCATTTTTTAGTAGTTCTAAACTCATGTTTGCTATTTTTCACTGTGTTCATCCTACACCCGGGTGTGATATTATGCTATCTCACATTAGAGCACGAGCATGGCGATATTAGAGAGGTTGTATAGTACACAGCCACACAGGTGTAGGATGTAAATTCTAGCTATGTTTATATTTTACTTCTCTTTGTTTATATTGGATAACTCATAACTAGAGATATTATTGGATAATTATTATGACAATGATCATTAACCAATGATTAGATAGCTCATCTTAGTTATTCTATATAGTTAGTTGCTACCCACAATCGTTCAGAGACCTGGTTCAACTGGAACTTGGGTGAAAGATAATGAACATACTAACCATTTCATTGTTAAAAACACAAAAAGAAGAAAACCATTATGAAAATTGGCATCCTTTAATTCATTTATAGATTTTACATATGGTCTAAGTTATATAAGGGAAACCATAGAGGGGGATGTTTTATCAATTTTGACATCAAATCTGGCATATTGATAAATTTATCGGATATCGCGATTTAATAACATAGGATTAGCCATAACATTATGCCCTAAACAGGATCTAATGATTCGTTATTCTCAAATAAAATTTCATTCTGTCAAAATCTTGGACGTTGGTAGACAGCATTTTTTTTTCTCTAATGAGAAGTCAATTTTAGAGAGACTGAGAATTTCTTAGCTAGATAATCCATCATAGATTATTCCAAAGGAATTGGTCAAACATTCAAAGAAACATTCTCCAAGTAGAAGGTAAAAGGAGGAGTCATCAGCTCATCAATGACAATTTTGAGGTCTACCCGTCTCGGGGTTAGACTGTGGCACTGTGCCCTGTCTGAGGAAGTACTTGATCGCGCTAACAGGCGATGGGAGCAGGATGAGGTTTCGAACCCTCGACAAGAATTCGAGAGATGGGTATCATGCCAATTGATCCCAACTCACGTCTCATAATGTGGTTTCATATAGTGATATAGGTGTATACACCACCTTGACAAGCAAGAGAATAGTAATAATTTGAAATTTAGAAGCTTCATTTCTTGAAGATCTTAACAAAAAGAAGTAACAAACACGTTGGAGAGCATATCAACTTTGGGAAATATGATAGCTCTTGATTAGGATAGGTTAGTAATTGCTTTTAAGTATGGTTGCCTAACCATGTGCTTCTTACCTCTCTTATAAAGGGTTGATGTTAATGTATTTTCTTAATTTGGGAAGGGGGGTGGACTAGGTTAGAAAAAGATCAGGTATGCTACGAAACGTTGGCGATAAGGCTTCTCGTGCAAACTATCTACAAAATTGACGTGTACCATATAGATTGGTTACACGTAATCGAACATGAGAATGTGCCTCGACGTTTGGATAAGGAATGATAAACCTATATAGACATGTACCTTCTATAAGGACATCTTCAGTTTTTCCTGATCATAGTATACAGGAGGCTATGTCTGAGAGAGAAATCCTCAAGTTTAGATGGTTTTGCCCATCTCTAGTATGTGGTTATGTTTTCAGTTATTCTTAACTATGTTTTGAATTATGACTTAGGAAGTAACTAGGACAGATAAAAAAGAGTTGACTAACACAAAAATACTCCCTGTATTTGTTATCTGTTATTCACTTATATTCAGATTGATGGTCAAAGATGTGTAAACACTCGTGATAAGAGCTCAATCGATAAACTTGAACCTAAAAAACAAAAAAAAATCATCTTCAAAAACATCACAGGCTGAGTTAAAACTGACAGGTCTGACACAACACACAGGCAAACATTGATACATTTAGCAGTGATACAATTTATTATGCTTCCTGAAGCATTTATTACTAAGCAACAGAAGTTATCTTTAAGGCAAACTATGTGGTCAGGCCGTTAGGCTGAGGCAACATGTGTTATAACGGATGTGTTGTAGTTTGATTAATGCGGAACAGAAAATCAATGAAATAATGAAGGTGATAAAATAATAAAGATGAACAAACAAAGAACACAAGGATTTACGTGGTTCAGTCAAATTTGACCTACATCCACAGGTGGGGGATTAGAGCTTCTTCACTATAATGGAGAAAATCAGAGAGAATGATACAAGAGTCCTAAATCTAGAGGCTAAAAGTGTTTCATAAGTTGTGTTAATAATAATGAACACTAAGAGCCCTTTTATAATCATAAGGAACCCGTACAAACCCTAAAAGATAACTTAAAACGAAAAATATATCGAAAAACGCGTTCAGCGTTCAAAACTGCGCACCGCCCGACCGTCGGGCGAAATCCGCCCGGTCGGGCCCGAGACGAAACAGCTCCGTCAGTTTTTCGTAAAACAGTCATAACTTTCTCGTTTCTCATCGAAATTGGGCATATGACCTATCGTTGGAAAGCTCTTTGAACAAGCTATCACCTCCAATTTGAATCACATCAAAATCATTTATAGATTGAGAGATATGTGCATTCAAAGTTAGCCTTATGCCATTCACAAGATTTCAAGTCATATTTAACAACATGAATTATCAAATTATGAACATTATGCTGCAAGTAGAAGCATATCATATCACAGTGTCTTCACAACAATTATTAAGGTTTCAGTTGAAATAGCATGCATGACAATCAGGTAACAGTCTAAAGATGGCACTGATTCACGCTAGGGGTGGTCTCCTGGCCAGTCGCCCCGGCCAGAGACTTGATCAAGTACAAAGACTAGCTCGTGCCAGCCAAACAAAAAACCAAGCCTCATACCCCCCCCCCCCTTCCCACAGCCTCTTCAATTCGAGTCATGTCATGCTTAATGTTGAGAAGTTATAAATTTCTCGTGTCATGGTTTCCCATCCAAAAATGCGTCCCAACACACAAATATCATGTCGGGTCGCATTGTGCTTTTTCGGTGTTGGATAACACCAGTTGGGTACTACATATTTTGCTTGCTTACCTTTTTTCTTTCACCAGATTCAAAGTCTCATTGTTGTGCCATCTTACAAGTTACAACTGCTGAAATAGCAGCAGCAACAAATTGTAAAACTAACATCTTGAGCAAAATTCAGTATCGGCATCCCACAACCAATGATTTTTGCAATAGCAGCAACAAATTGTAGAACTTACATCTCAAGCAGAACTAGATAACATCTCGCTAAGATCAATGGACAAACAGCAGTCGAGCATGATCCAGTATGAGCTCAGAATAGCTCACTAATATAAAAGAACAAAACTAGAAAGTAGAAAGCATAGGAGTGAAATAAGCACAATGAAAACGTTTTACATAGTTGAAAGTAAATCAAGAGCAAAGCACAAAAATCTCTAAAAACAGACGGACAAGCAGAGTGATGAGCAGGTCACGTTGAAATGACATACCTGACAAACAAAATCTTTAAAAATGTTGAACATCATTGAAGTCAAATTGATATAGTATATAGCAATAGTAAGGCACTAATCCAGTGCCTGCTTGATGTTGTCCTTACGCCATAGGTTTGGAAAGCAAAAAATAGGTGATGGCCGGAAATTAAACTTTGTTGCAAATTCTAAATAAACACATACTAGAAGTACATACGTTAACCACCTCAAAGAGGAAAAAGTGAGGACTATACATATGCTGGTTAAAGTCAAGGCAACAACAAAATTCACCAGGCACTTTGTCATGCTAAGTTCGCTTTCTGTTCCTTCATTGGGGAAATGGCCTCTGGAGTAAAATTCTGAGAGAAGTTTGTCCTTCAGATGAAATGTGTCTGTCAACCAATTGCCCACCTCCTCCTCGGAATCAGGAATGCTGCTAACTGGGAGACGGCGAATATGGATATGGACTTCCGAGGGATTCACTCCAAACACATTGTCCCTCAAAGTAGGGCAGCGAGGCTTGTACCCAACAGTAACATCATAGACTGCAGTAAAAACAAATGGATTCTCAGGTAAAAACGAATGGTTTCATGGTGATAACATTAGAAAGAGCGAACCTGCATCAAGAGAATTCCTTAATTTTTCCATGCAGACAAAGAAGCCCTTTGCCTTTGGAAGCAGCACATTTGTCAGTATAGGTAAACCATGATCAGCTGCATACTTTTGACTCTGAATGCACTTCTGCTCACTATATAAGAATTCAGATAGTGGAAAAGCTAAGTAAGCCATTATGGAATAACAATTCAATAGATAGAAATATTTATAAACATAAATGATTGGAATAAGAAAGCAGAGAAAAGACTAACTATTTTTAAGTGTGGCAAACTTTCCCATTTTCCTTTATTTGGTTTCTAAGGAGTGGAATAAATCCTCCCTCTCTTTTACCTTTCACTTTCTCTTCTCCCATCCATCTATCTTATTACCCTATTCTCTCTTAACATTACTTTAGGGGCTCCAATAGAAAACTGATCTACAATTTGCAAAATCATTTTCCATCGATCCAAAGACACCCCCAAAATCCTGAATACAGCAAAAATTCCCACAATTTCACCTTACTGCCACTAATAATCTTACTCAAACCATCTGTTGTCGATTGCAACCCTCCACACACAAACACAGGTGACAAGCAGGACAAGCCAGTGTTGGTTGAAAATTATTTAATATTGGATTTTTTGGGTGTCCTGACTCATGCCTATTACACAAAGCCAAAGTCACAATCTATCAAAGATTTTGAAGTACCTAGCATCAGCTTGCATTTAATCATCATCTACAATCTTTCAACATGCCCGGGTTACATGAATCACGCAGACACTACAAGCATCTTAAATCAAATGACCAAGAACAAAATTCCCATCTACTTTGCATCAGGATTTAGAAACAGAAAATAAATCATCACAATGAGGAAAAGAGATTACGTGAAATCTGTGCCTTCTGGAAATATAGCAAGCCAAATGGGATCTTGGGGATCGTTCATAGTTGAAAGCATCTGATGCATGATCGGTTCATCAACATCCCACTTCCTATGCACAGGAATGAATTCCAATACGTGAAATGCCCATCCAAATACAGGTAAGTTCATTAAGCTACTCTTAAGAACATACTTGATGTCACCCAAGCGACCCTTTCTCAATGCCAGGTCCCATATGTACATCCAGTCAACCTCAGTTCTGTGGTTGGCAAGTAACAAAATACTCTCCTTGGCAGGAACAGTTTCTCCAGAAAAGACCACTCTAGTGTCATTGATTTTTTCAAACAAGAAAGGCCATAAAGAAAGCCAACAAGCAAAGATTCTAGAACTCATTCTCTTGCTGTAACGTATGCTGAATAATCGTACTATAACTGCACTCACAAATCCAAGGTACACCAGCATCATGAGAGCGGTTGAGATTAGCACCAGCAAACATAACACACCTCTTAAAAACCTAAATGGTGTTAAAGCACGGCGCTTCACTTCATCATCCAACGCAAGAGGCTTTCTTACTTCCATTTCTCACTGTATCCACTAGAACTTCCTTGTTAGATGCCTTTTCTTTCTACCCTGATTGCCAAGGATCAATCAAGGTCTTCCAACAAAAGTAAACGCATGGGACTGTGTTCAATCTAATCAAATGAGCTTGGTGAACGTTGTATTCTGTTTTCCACTCCGAGAGGTCAAGATCATATTACTATTCCATAAATGCTTGGAATGAAAAGCAGCTCAAGATGATAGAGGAAGCTGTCACAAAATCATGAGTTGATAGGCGATTGACTATGACTGTGTGGAAGATATTGTCAAATGAACACTGATTCCTTTTTGATGATGCACGAGTGCCTGGAATCAATCAACAAATAACTATATAAGATCCTTTTAATATTAAAAGATATCCTTTAGAAGAAGAATCTTAGAGATAACACAAAGCAAAACAAATACAATAACAACGAGAAACAACAACATAGTTAGTAAAAAAGAGTAACAATTCAATAAACATGTGCACAAGTTAAAAAGATGGAAATCAGGTATTATTATGACTCAAAGGATGTTTATGTCCTACAATTCTATGAGGGACTATTCATAATATGAAGCCAAGACAGTAGCACACTAAACCAGTAGATGACTACAGGTTCCATGTTTTGATCTTAGATATTATTGTTAAAAGAACTCATATAGTTCTATAAAAGTCAAACAACCAAAGACCAACCTACAAATAGGTGTACACAACGGCAAAATGCAATTTCAAGCTACAAATCCAACCTAAATCTATAAGAAGCCAACTTCGTGCGAATGAAAGCATAGCATTAATGACCATACTTAATAGCAATCACCAGCCTTTAGTTCATAACTTCACATCCTCTATGATACTATCATATACTGAAACACATCCTCTATGATACTATCATATACTGAAACAGAACACTAGAGACTATATGATAAACCTCACAACTCTATATTATACATGGGAACTCTCTTGAGGACTTTGGTGTCTAGCCTTTTTGACCAATATACACCTACTTAAAAACAGAAAATACAAACTAAAAAAATTTAAAGAGCAGTTACATTCCACGCATGCATAGCGTACATATAAGGCTACTCGCTCATAAGACTGGTTAATTACCCTCTAATCGACCACTATTAGCTTAAAATCCAGCACCCTAAGGCCCTATGCTTCTACTTCATCATAATTTACAATCTAAAAAAAAAAAAAAAAGTGGCAAACATTTCAAATAATAAATTCACTTAAATAATTACTGCTTTACAATTCTGAAATTTAACCTTGTAACCAGTGGCGTATCCAGGAATTACGGGATGGAAGTACGGATGAGAAAAAATCAAATAAAACAAAATACAATACTTGAGTTGATTTACGACTAAAAATTCAAATCAACATACAATGCCAATATCAATTAATCTATATTTCACAAATACAATTGATTTTCCTCCACTTCTCTTCCAAAAAAAATCTGAACTTTTATTTTTCATCTTCCAAATCTAGTATAAATAAACATATTATTAGATATTAATACCAAAGTTCCTTGTTTCAAATTACATTTCACAACATCTAATTCCAAATTCAACTAATTTCATTTACAACCTCTATTTCAATTTTACAATTTCTAATCTCTAATTTCAATTCAAGTAATCTCAATTTCAATTCAAGTAATCTCAATTTCAATTCAAGTAATCTCTAATTTCAATTCAAGTAATCTCAATTCTATATTTCACAATTGCACAACATTTCAATTTCATTTTCATAATTTCTTATTTCAATTTAAAATATCAATTCATAATTCATAATTCACAATTCACATCATTTTGAGAAGTCTATCATTTATCAATTAGCAGAAATATAAAATGGAAAGTGGCAACCTACTGCAGTACTGCCGGACGCCGGTCTGCCGCTACTGGTTATGGATCTGGCGAGTGTCGGAGTGTGGCCGGTGGCGTCGTGGCGACAAGAAGAACTCCGGGCTCCGGCAAAGTGACGACAAGACCTCAAATCCGCCTATAAATCCGCCCCTGCTTGTAACACACAAATTTACATATATGTGAATCTGGGTCATTAGAAAATTTCAGTGTATACCAAAATATATAGTCAGAATTTCAGAAAAACAGATAAAACAGTACAAAAAACAATTGATAACAATAAAATCAATCACAAAACACAAAAACCCATTAAAATTGGCTACTAATTAAAAAGTATAATTACCCATTAAACATGAACAATCTCACTGCGATGTTGATGATGAAGAGAATTTCAGAAAAGCAGATAAAACAGTACGAAAAACAATTGATAACAATAAAATCAATCATAAAACACAAAAACCCATTAAAATTGGCTAGTAATTAAAAAGTATAATTACCCATTAAACATGAACAATCTCACTGCGATGCTTCCACTTGATGAAGAGTAAGTTGTTGGAGTAAAACACACTTCCTGCAAAAACATTACAGTGATAAAACAAACACCCACAAAAAAAAACAGCAAATATAATCTATCTTCAAAATTCTAAAGTTTACCCAACAACAATTATTAAATAAAAAACAAATAATGTCACTGAAAAATTAGAAAAAAAAAACAGTTTTTGGATCTGTAATTAAAAAGCAAAATTCGGAGAATAAAACGACAATCACACCTTTGAAGATGAAGGGCAAGATTTACTGAACAAGTTGACTAATTTTCTGCAAAATCATACTATGAATAATCTTTTATTAGAGTGATCTTCTCGAAAAACTTGAAAAAAAAAAAAAAAACACTATTTTTTTCTTTTAATTTATTTTTTTTGGCTTTCAAAAAAAAAAAAAACTTACACTAGTATGTTTAAAGTCAACCTAAGAAGCTGGTTTTTTTAGAAGGTTTGTTTGCGGACTAATCATTAAGTTGGTTGGTTTGGGCTTCTCCACGTAAGAAGGATTATAAAGCCCAATATTATTGTGTTTGAGGACTTGAGAGGAATAAACGAATAAAGAATAGAGAAAAAGTTGTGGATATGAAATAGGGAACTTGATTGTCGTATATCATAAGGTAATGGTTGTGCTTGAAGATTGAAGGAGAAGATGTCCCTCAAGTGACAAAATCTTATATGATGTGGACTAGAAATGGTACTGGGGTTACGGCCCGTCCCAAGCGTTATGGAGGCATGTACGACTACCATTAAACGTGGCTTTAGCATAGATCCTTGCTTATGAACACATTGAAAAAGCAAAATAAAAGGTGGTAAAGGATTCAAACTCTTAACTTCACGTTAACTAAAAAAGATGCTAACAATGCAAACTAATTCCTTAACCACTCAAACAAATATAACTTTACACATACTTACTATAACAATTAATACATATAAACTTAATTTGGAACCTCTCATTTTTCCGAGCCCATGATGCACATGCTCGTGGTCGGGCTTGACTGGGGTGGGTGAAGTAAGAGACTCGTCCCATCCTTATCTAATTGGAATGGGGATGGAGCTGAAAGTTATACCCACAATGGGTGGTGGAGCAGGTGTCGATTTTATATTATACTCACCCCATCCTCGCTCACCCCGCTTCTCCTTCATCTTATACACTACTCTCTATTAAAAATTATATTAATATATTAAAATATTTATCATTAAAATTCTATTTATATACTTATATTATTAAAAAAAATCTTTTGTAATTGTAGTACTGGCATATGGTTTGATATTATTAGGAGCATAGTTGCGGGTATATAGTGGGTATGACACATATACGAATAGGGCCTATGGTATCCATGTAGGTGGTGGTTTGACGATTGGTTTAAATATGTACCCGCTAGGGTAGGGATGGGTCTAGAATTTTCCTTCGTAATGGAATTTTACGCGGGTGTACAGGTGGGACTTGGGAGGAGAGAGAAAGCTTTGAACTTTAGATAATCATCAATGGATGATGGTGGGAAGAGAGAGTGGATTGAGGAGAAAGAGAGAACAAACTAACGACGTTAGGTTTCCGTTAGCAATAAGGGTATTTTGAGCACAAAGTCAACGTTCAGGGGTATCGGAGGAATTCCCGAATGTGAGAGGAAATTTGAGAATTACGTCAAGTCTTAAGGATACCTGATGACATTTTCCCTTTTTAAATGAAAGTTTTAACCAGGTTAAAATTTTAACTATTTTACGAGAAATTGTATCTGTGAAGTCAATATAAGAACATATTTTACAAGTGAAAAGTTTATGGGGGTTGTGATAGATAGTTGATGGTACTAGCAAAAACAAAAAGGTATTCGAGTAGTACAAGGGAAAAACAATCCTTTGTAAAAAAAATTTTAATAGCTTGTTTGGAAGAAGGGATTTGAAAGGAAAAATAAAGAATTGGAAGGTATTCAAGAAACATTTTAGTTTCCAATGTTTGGTTTAAAAAAACATTATAAGCGGTAAGAAATGGAAGGAAGTGGAAGGAAAGACCCTTTACAAATTGTTCATTTTTGTTTTCTTCCAAAATTGGAGGAATTTGGAAGGAAAGAGAAAATTTAAACCAAACATAAAAATGTAAGTTTTTTTCCTTTATTTTCTCTTCATTTTCTTTTCTCTTTCGTCCCCCTTTCTTCCCTTCCTCTCCTTTATTAAAAACAAACCAAACAAGCTGTAAAATAATCACAAGAGAATAAGGAAATAGAGCTTAATGGTTTATAATAAAACGAGTTTTCTCAAAAATCATTGTTGTTATAAGGTCATAAATTCATATGAGCAAATAATGAGGAATGGATGATAAACTATCAAATAATGCATTTTACATATGAGAAAAAAACAAAATAAGAAAAGGACATAATCATTGTTATATTCTTTATTAATGAGCACATCATCCATCTCCAACATCAATTTAGTATTGCCTTCAAATTTCACACCACATAAGTGGAGTAAAAATATTTAACCCAGTCTAAAACTTGACCTTAATTAATACAAACTTAAAGAACCTCAAAGTGACTCATTACAAATGGTGATAACCAATCTGAACATGAAGCCGGATCATTGGTTATTATCATTTGTAATAAAACTTATTTTTCTTAAAACAGGATCATTACTAATATCTAAAGGTGATCATGGGCCGGGCCGCGGTAAAAAAAATTTGCCTATTGGTCGGGCCGGGCCTAAATTCGGGCCGAATTTTTGTGTCCAAAGCCCGCTATTTCGAACCTAAATTACCGGGCTTTTGCGGGCCAAAACGGGTCGCACCAAAGAATAGACTAAAAAGTCTTTTTTTGCTTGCCCAAAGCCCGCCCAAATTCAAAAAAATACGGCCAGGCCCGGTCCGCGGGCCGGAAAATTCTGCCCAAAAGCGGATCGGGCCGAGCCAAAATGATCACCTCAACTAATATCCTGCTGTTTTATAGCAAGGATGGGGAGCCCAGTTTGTGGATACATAAACTTATTTGGACACTTTGGAGTTTATGTTTGCATGGAATGATAGACTCTTTCGTTCTACTTCTCCAAATCATGCTACTGTTATTTCTCTTGTTAACTCATTTGCGGATACTGATGAACTTCTTCAGCAATTTGCGTTCATTTCCAACTTGAGATTCCTTCATCCACCTGAAAGTTACCAACAATTTATATCGGGGTTTCTAGATATTCATCTAGGCACTATGAAAGAGGGTATTCCTTGCTATAAAATAATTATTAATGCTGCCTGGAATAATCAATCAACGACAGTTTGTTTTGCTTGGCTGCTTGACAATCTTTCTCCCACTAATCTAAGGGGGGGGGGGGAGTATGGTACTGCAACTTCAGCTTTGCATGCAGAAGCACAAACTTGTCTCAAATCTCTCATCTGGGCTACTTCGCAACACATCAGGAATGCTACTATTTATACAGATTGTGCTAACATTGTTTACTCTTTGCAGGCACAACGTTCTGCTCCAATCTCCGTCAAATGGATTATTGATCATATTATTACTTTAGATAGGAATACGGATTATTGTTTTCTCTTAAAGGTGAATCGTCAACAAGTGTACGCAATCCATGTTTTGGCTAAGAAATGTTTTTAAACTTGTTCACAATTGACCTATGATGTTAACTAACTTGCCTTTTAGGTTTCTACCATTGTTAAAAAAAAACAAAACAAAATTACTTAGTTTCGTATACATTCAAGTATGACTCAAATCTATCTATGTGTGTTTGAAGACTCAAACACATGACTTCTCATTTAATATGCTAATGCACTAACCAACTACACTATAATGTTCATGTTGGTCTTTGTGGGGATAAAATGATTTAAAGACATGTATTTCTATTTTTAAAGACTTCAAATGCACGTCATTAAATAATCCGGGGCGTATGACCAGGGACAAGAACTAATTTCACATGAAATCACGAGAAGTCATCTAGTTTAATTGGTAAAATCTTACAAGAATAATATCTAATACTTAATATTAAATCTCATCTACATCAATACGCTTTGTCTCTCTAAGTATCGTTTTTTGTATATGAAATCAAATTAAAACTCGATCCATTTACCTGAATTGCCAACTCAGATCAATACATATAAGTAACCCCCTACGAGGGAGACATAATCAATGGGCTATTCTTGTCAAAACGTACAAACTAAAAGTAATGATCTCTTTAACTTGAAGGTGTAATGAAGAAATCACATTTTCGCAATCTCGAATGCGATATCTATTAGCTTGGTAAGACAAGACTGCGATATCTATTAGCTTGGTAAGACAAGACGACATTGATTGTCGCGATATAAAATTACTGAGACAACCCGGAGTGAGCCCATTATGCAGCAGATTTTCCAAAAAGAGTTTTCTCCCTCGTCAAGTCTTCTAATCTTCCCTCTCATATATTCATCACAATATTATTACATACCATTCCACAAAATAATCACAGCTTAAAACCCTTTCATTACACTCTACTAGTATTATCAGTATAATTTTTCAGTCAAAGAAAGCTCATTTTTAATGGAGATCGATTCTCAGGAGTATCAACTGAGCAACGAACTTCGAGGTCATGAAGACGATGTAAGTTTTTTAATTTTCATTTCAATTTTCAGATTTCGTCGCTGAATTTTGAAATTTCTGTCATATTATATGCTGAATTACGGACCGATATAATCGAATATAAACCCTAAGAAATGTTGACAATCTTTAATTTCTCAATTCGATTTGGTATTGCGTTTTTAGGCTAGGAGAATTTGCGTTTGCGACAATGTGGGTATTGCGACGTCGTCTAGGGATAAAACGGTGAGGTTTTGGCCTGTTGATCCGGCGAACAAGAACAAAGTGTTGTCGTCGCCGAAGATTATGGTAGGGCACACTAGTTTTGTGGGCCCGCTCGCGTGGATTGCTCCGAATGATGAGTTCCCGGAAGGTGGGATTGTGTCTGGAGGGATGGATACTTTGGTGATGGTGTGGGACTTGAAGAGTGGAGAGAAAGCTCATATTTTGAGGGGGCATCAAATGCAGGTTACCGGCATTGCTTTGGATGATGGCGATATCATTACCTCGTCCATTGATTGGTATATCTATGCATTTGGTTTCTTTTTTGATGTTGTGATGATTATTGTGGTTGGTTGTAATGTCTATCTACATAGGCAATTCGATTGGTGGAATGTTTGTAATGCTGTTATAATCTTGATTGATTAGGCTAGGGCTTTGATGATAGACATTTACCATTGTTCATCAATACTCTTGCCTGGTTTTTCTTGGTGAATAGTATCATATAGAACTTTTTTTATTATGTGTTTTTGTAAAGGACTATAATGTGGATGCCAAGATTGCCAACTAGCTTAGTTGGTAAAGTCTCGTGGGGTGTTGCCCATGACTTAGGATTGAATCTTGTCCAAATTAGATTCCTTTGTGGCTCTCTATACACCAGGAAGAAAAACAATGGGAGTGGTCAAAAGTAGTGAGGGTTGATCACAAAATTGAAATGTTGTCTATCATCTTAGGATTTTGGGACTAGTCTCTGGAGTTGATGTCGGGGATTGGTAATTGGTATTTCAATTTTTGCTGTGAGTAGCAGTTCTTTGGTTTGTTGTATGATCTGCATCAGCTAATGACCATTGAATTGCTTGGGAATGAGCTCCATTTATCTCAGAAGCTTGAATGTGTTTTCGTTTTGTGAAAGGATTAATTGGAACTGCAGATTCACTTATTATAGGATTTAGAGCATACTAACAAAGAAGCTGTTTATGCTATCTTACACGTTTGTTGTGCTGGGATTTTAAATGTGAAGGTGCGTGAATAGTCCAGGCCAGGAAAATCTAGGGGAGCTTATTGTAAATTTTAGTCTTATACCGACCTATCAGTTTAACATTGGTGTTTAACTGATGTCGTCACACATGGGAGATATGTGAGACAAATTAGGTTCTATTATGCTAGCTAGCAACCTGTATCTGTTTGGTGATGCAAATTACATGATTATGCTCCTGTCTTTGTGACTGTTTCCTTAGCACTTTGAAAAGATGGAGGAATGGGAAGGCTGTGGATTCTTGGGAGGCTCATAATTCTCCGGTACAAGCTGTGATAAAGTTACCATCAGGCGAGCTTGCTACAGGTGTGTGTTTTCTTTTGCGAGGCATGTTTTTGTATAAGAGGGTTGTTATATTTATTTATGTAGTTGTGAATGTGATGTGTTACTAAGCAATTGCTTTAAACTAGAAGCTTTGGTAAAGTTCTGATTAATAAAATAGACATGTCGCTGTTGCCACGCTGACCTCGTTGCGTTTATATTTCTCAAAAAAGGTACTTCGTGCTTGTTAGTTTGGACATATGAATTAAGTTTGCATCAATCCTAGACATAAACCTTCATCATGTTTATCATAATATTGCTATTATTTACCCATAACTTGTAAACTAAAATGTTGCATCATTCTTAGTCTTCATCTATTTTGGGTGTGCTATTTTAATTTCTAAATGGCACTCCCCCGTTCTCAATTAAGTAGTGGAATTATCATTTTCCTCTTTTTTCTTCTGGTACAAGGATCCTCCTCCAGGCTGCCCTCCCTTGGGGCCCAACCCGGAGGCCCAAAATAGATACCTACCCCACCCCAAATCTCCCCTTCCCTGGATGAACATTTGAGCCCGGGTTGTGGGAGATGGCATATCATACCACTAGGCTGCCACTCCAAGCTCAAGTAGTGAAATTATCTGCAGCCAGTAATAATTTTGGTTGATCATCAAAGATTTTTGCACAATCATAATGTCACTAGTGGCAAGAATAATTTTTTCTTATTTTAATTGTATTGTCTGTGAACCTTCAGGATCCAGTGACACAACGCTCAAACTTTGGAAGGGAAAAACATGTGTACACACGTTTGTTGGACATAATGGTTCGTGGTTTAAGTGTTAGACATCCAGTCAAGTTAAAAGTTTTGTTTGATTCTCAGAACTCAGAAAAACAAAGATTGTCACTTCTCAGCTATTAATTTTTTTTCCCGCTCCCCTTGTACTAACGACTACCATGCTCTTTGTAGATACCGTACGAGGCCTGGCTGTAATGTCAGATTTGGGAATAATTTCTGCCTCACATGATGGGTAAGAAAGTTTCTCTGCTTGTTTTTCTCTTCCGTGCTCATCATCTCTCACATGCAACAGAGTATGAATTTCTGTATCTCAAAATTGTTATAGACAGCTGAAGCTATGTCTTATATTTAAGCTTCATTCTGCTTTAATCTGTATGAATGTTTGCCAATATTCATCACTAGTTATCTTGCTTGGGTGATTACTTATTTCATTCAATGGTGGACTGTATATTTTAGTTCTGTGCGACTCTGGACGCTGACGGGTGAAGTTCTCATGGAGATGGTTGGGCACTCATCAATTGTATATTCTGTCGATTCACACATCTCTGGTGTTGTTGCTAGTGGCAGTGAAGATTCCTCGGCAAAAATATGGAAAGGTGGTTTCTGTCTCTTATTTTAATTCACTTCGTAATACCATTATATATTTCTGGAAGTAGATGTATGCCTGATTCTCTCCCTTGCTATTTTATCTTGCACATAGAGCATTTCGATCATCCCTCTGCTTTTAAGGGAACTATTCTATGTATTTATATCAAATATGTGTTTCCTCTTCATATACTTTCTTTCTCCGTGTGTCCAGTTTCACTTTTTTACAAAATTTCAGAAACATCACTTAATGTCTCATACTCTCATTATATTAGTCATGCAAAATTACCCCACTTGAATTGTATGGGTTAGTTTAATTACTTTTCGAGAAAAAAGCAAGGTCATTTGGGAAGTTAAATGAATTAAATAGTTATTCTAAACTACTTTTAGCAAGTGAATATTTTTCGTAGTATAAGCCAGAAATGGAAGGTGCACATTTTTGTCGTACGGAGGAAATATTCTTGTTCCATATGCAAGCAACATTTATATTAGGCGCCATGCATATCCTTGTGTTTGTGTTTGAATGTGTTTATGGAATCGTTTAACTGAACTACAGGGAAGAGATTTGAGTCACCTTACTTAAGATCTTAGTTTGGCTTCATATTTGGTGTGGTTGGATGTACACTTGTTCACTAGATCAATTCTTTTACATTTATTTCTCACTAGAGTTAGAGACAAGAGTTTAAACAATGGAGCCCCTGTACATCCAATCATTTTGGTTGGTTATGTAGAATTGTAAAAATTTGTTCTTGATTGCCGCCGAATGGATGACTTTTGGTGTGGACCATTGGCGGTATGTTTCCCCCTTCCTGCTGATCAATTGTTCAATGATGATATTTTGGTTTGCGCTGTTAGTACTCTTTTGTCAATATAATTGATCAATTTCTAATTTTGTTAGTATACTGTGGATATTTTGCACTGCTGCCTCGCCAGCCCTACACCTGGGTCTGCTGCAATTACCATTCATTTTCAAGAATTTCTGGTAGATCTTTGCTTCCATGTCATGAAGAAAACTACTATTTTGTGCAGATGGTGTATGCGTTCAAAGTATCGAGCATCCTGGATGTGTTTGGGATGTCAAGTTCTTGGAAAATGGTGATCTTGTTACGGCATGTTCTGATGGAGTAGTGCGCATCTGGACAACACATGCAGATAGAACAGCAGACCCTATGGAGCGTGAAACTTATCTGTCACAACTAGCTAATTACAAGATCAGTAGGTATAATGAGCCAATTTTTTAACATATCCTGAAATTTCAAGACACCGCTTAGCTTCTAATATTTTCTTAAGTGATTATGCTTTGCTTATGAACGAGAGACTTCTTGTTTGAAGAATCTTGTGTACATGAAAACTGTGCCATTAGGCCCTTTTATATTAGTCTCATATGAACATTCAGGTAAGTTTTGTTCTTGTGAAATGATACATTGATGTATCTATATCATTTACAGAAGAATCAACTTCTAGTCGTCAGGGCTAATGGTATTTCCTTGTTGTTTGTATCAGAAAGAGAGTTGGAGGCTTGAAACTGGAGGAGTTGCCTGGATTGGATTCGTTACAAGTTCCAGGTTTGGATGCTAGTATTTCTTACGTAAATTTGACAATGCTTGCAGGATCATCAGTATGGTTCTTGATAACTAAAATATCCTTGTAGACAACTCTGATTCATTAACGCATGCTGAAATGAACCTTTTCCCCTTTGCTTTAATCAATTATTTATGTTCCAGGTACAGTTGAAGGACAAACCAAAATTGTCAGAGAAGGAGACAATGGTGTAGCCTATTCATGGAATATGAAAGAGTATAAGTGGGATAAAGTAATGTAAAGTTTGTGCATTCTTCTGATATTTTTCTTTTTTCACATAGGTGTGGCTGTATTCGATTTCGGATTGGGTGCTGTTTAAAATCCTATTTTGCTATGTTATGCAATATGCAGAGTCCATGAACTTGTTTGGGCCTTTTTGTGTGTGTGTGTGTGTGGGTATGTGGGTGGGTGTGTTTATTGGGGTTGGGGGGTGGGGTTGCTAGTTTGAACCTTAAAACGCCTAAGGTCTAATTTGCCACCACTGTGAGTTTTGGCTTTCAGTCTTTCTATCATAAGATCAGTGTTGGCTTGCCATTTATTTATAGTAACTTCCAGACTCGCACTTAATCAAACCCAATATCTGAACATAAATTGAAAGTTTTGGCTCTACTGAAACCCCTACTTATGATGTCAAGCACACCCTAAGCTGCTTGTACTTCCGGTTGTGACTTGTGAGTATTAGGTTGTTAGTCTGTAGATGCTGTCTTGTACCTGTTGGCTATCTAATTGAGTGCTAGTCTTTTAGAAGTCTTGTCAATAGCTAGTTGGTTGCTGCCTGTAAGATTTATTGATGTGAAAATGTAATTCTGGCAGGGTCAGTGTCGGTGTCATTTAAGTTTGTATGGCCTAAATCTAGTTTCTGAATTGTTTTCTTCTTCTTAGCTTTTTAAGTTTGATGGGGAATGATTCTGCTGCCATTCAGCCATTATCATTATGTTGTGTACCCTATGTAGCTTGCAAGTGCTTACACAGCTACACTATTGCATGTTACTTCCATATCAACACCTTAGCAGTGCTATTGCCTCCAACAGTGGACATTGAGTGGAACTTTTTTTCATGAAAACTCTCATTGCTTGTCCATCTTTTTGTTGCTGGCATTAATGGTGGAGTTGGTATTGTCCTCAGATTGGCGAGGTTGTTGATGGACCTGAGGATGGCCTTAAACGTCTTGTACTTGATGGGAAGGAGTATGATCATGGTGAGTAACTTTTGGTTGGGAAAAAGTTATGCCACTATGTGGACTGCTAAACTAATTATCTTCTTCCTTTCTGATATTTATCCAAGACTAATGAGCTATTTGATTTGGAATTGTTCCCAATGACTAATAGTATGTTTTAATAAATGCCTTTTTGCTGCTTCTTGTCTAGTTTGATTTTTTTTTTTTAAAATCTTCTCTCATTTTGTGCATGTATTTGTCTAGTGTTTGATGTTGATATTGGAGATGGAGAGCCTATTCGTAAGCTGCCTTATAATCGATCAGGTATCTCTTAACTGTGGGAGAATGACCTTTTTCAATGTATAACCAATACTTTAACGTTTCTTTTTTGAAGTTTTGCCTTTCTGTGGTAGCCATTAGTATCTTGTTGGAAGAATATGCAGTTACCATTTACAAAAAAAAAATGATTCAAATTTTGTTATTTAATTTGTGAATTGCTGCTTCACGGTGAATATACATTTTATTGACCTGAGTTAATATTCTTCTAGATAATCCATATGACACTGCTGATAAGTGGCTTCTTAAGGAGAATCTTCCAATCTCTTATCGCCAACAAGTTGTAGATTTCATTCTTGAGAACACTGGTCAGAAAGCATTTTCTTTTGATCCAACATTCCGTGATCCTTACACTGGATGTAAGTTGCAACCATATTGTTTTTCTGTTGTATTTGAGTGACCTTCATCTAATTAACATGAGTTTTGTTTGGCATTACAGCAAATGCTTATGTGCCTGGGGATACTTCTAGCAAGCATGGTATGCACTTTTATTTAAAAGTTGGCACTTGTGTGCTGGTTTACAGCTGATCATCTTGAAAATGCTTGAGCATATGGTCTGACATCCAGTCTTTTGAGTGAACTTTCTGTGCCTTCTGACATATATTTCGGTTTTCATTGCAGCTATTTCTGCTAAACCTACTTTCAAGCACATACCCAAGGTAATGCTTTATTGTGTAAGATCTATCCGAAAGAGGAATGTTGCAAGTATCCTGAAATATCCCAAAAAGTATATGTTGCAAGTATTAGGAAATGGAGGAATATCTGGATATACTCATGTTTCCTTGGAACTGTCTAATTTTGGAAAGTTTCATGAAATTCATTAACATTGATGCATATTGATATTTTAATATAAAAACCTTACAATGGGAAATGCAAATGTTTCTTTAAGTGGAGACTCAGCTCCAGTAAGTCACTTATCCAGAGAATGTTAGATTTTCTTGAATGAAATTTGGACAAGTACTGGAGCAATCATTATCTATGATGCCAGTTTGTAGCTAAGGATTTTATTGAGTTGACATATCTTACTGCTAATTTACTGAGCAATCTGTCTAATGACAACCCTCGATAAGGATTTCTTTTATCTGTTTCTAATAATGCTGTGAAAAGTGCACGTGGCACCATAAGAATGAGCTTATAGTTTGAGAGTTCCTGAATCCCAATGTTATGAACCTCTATAGACAATTAACTTCTGAGATATTCCTTTTGCAGAAAGGAGTCCTTGTCTTCGACGTGGCCCCATTTGATGGAATTCTGAAAAAACTGTCTGAATTTAACAATAGCCTCTCCTCTGACCAGGTAGGTGCTTTGCATATCTGCCTCATCGATTGTGATCTTGTATCAATTCATCCCCCCTCCACTCTCAAAGTATGTAGATACTTTTCTACAATTTGTTGGATTTCAGAATTGTTCGTTGCTGTCATATTATGCTTATTATGGTGAATCCTAATAGTTACGGAAATGAAGAAACTAATACGTAGTGGATGGTGACATTAATTTGTATATAGATGCATTTTTATTTTTTGGCCCCCTGGGACCAAGCAAAGAGAAAAAACCGTCTTTGACTTGGATCTCTCCCTCTTTCAAGGTCCTTTGGGGTGATTACAGAATTGCTGTGACCTGTTTTGGTTTCCTTTTTGCTCTAGTTTTGCTTATCTCCTGTTGTGAATTCGGCTTCTTGATAAGATTCTATGATCCATGTTAAAGAACCAGATGCAGCTCTCTCTTACAGAAGTGGAAACGTCTAGAATTGGTGCTGTTGTAAAGATTTTGAAAGATACGTCATATTATCACAGTAGCAGTTTTGCGGATGTGGACATTGACTTGTTGTTAAAACTACTGAATTCCTGGCCATTATCTATGATTTTTCCAGGTTCGTTTTCTCAAAGGTGCAGACATCTTTGTTGTTTTATATCTTGTGGATTATCATTCTCTAGGAATCGAGCATCAATTATGTTGCTGTACTTAATATGTCATTTTCCAGAATCCTGATAACGTCTGTGATATGCTTGTTTTTTTCTCTTTTAAATATTGATCTCTGTCTTGCAGTATATAGTCTTCATGTGGGAATGTCTTTCACATATGCCATCTGCTGGTTTTAGAAACTGTGCTTTCTTCTCATCCTTGTATTTTTTTTGCTTGTTGCAGTTATCGATATCTTGCGAATGGTCATTTTGCACCCAGATGGAGCTTCTAAACTGCTCAAGCACCTAAATAGTGGAAATGGTATTGCAAAATTCTTGCCTTCAAATTTTTTGTTAAGTTATTTTTTGCTTTCATATCTTAGTATGCTTGTAAAACAAGGATAACAAAGAGGGATATCCATGTTTAAGGGTCATGAGCACAGAATCCAACAATCCCTTATAATTTGAAATTGCATACCCATTATTTGTAGCAGTAAAAAATTATAATATGCTCTGAGCTGTAGCTGTATGTTGGCTTTTGCTTTCTCTCAGGATGCATCTGTATAAAAGAGGGATATCCATGTTTAAAGGGTCCTGAACACAGAAATTCAGAATCCAGCACTCTCTCAAATATGTGAGATGTGCATACCCAATATTTTCAGCAGTAAAACAGGAGGATATGCTCTGAACTGTAGCTGTAATCTGTATTTTTTATTCGTAATGAGGAAAGATATGGATACAATGTGTCTGCTGGTGCACTCTTGAACCTATAGTTCAAAATTGTATGCAGTGGGCAAAAGCTAGTTGATATGTATTCAAATAGCTTTCTAATGTATATGCAGATAATTGATCCTTTTTACTTCCAAGTGCTCCTTTACCTTCACTATGGCTGGACATGTGACTATCACTGCCGGCACGTTTAACTTTGCTTCCCCCTCCCCTAATGAAAATCAAGGAGGAGAACACAGGGAAAAGAAATCAAAGTGAATGCTTACAGTTTATTTATTGGTCTGTTCAGATGCACTATTGCAGATGGTCAAGAAAGTTACGATGAACCCGTTGATTCCAGCAAATGTTTTGACTGGTCTTCGTGCATTAACCAATATGTTCAAGAACCCATGTTTCCACCAGTGGATTCAATATCATCGTAGCGAGGTTTGCCCCTTCATTCACTATGACACTTTTTGATGGTGATAGTTGTTGGCTGACTTCCTAGTTCCTTCTGTTATATCCGGATCTCGCAGATACTTGATGCATTTTCTGGGTGCTACACATCTAATAAGAATACGCAGTTTGCTTATTCCACATTGATCCTCAAGTAAGTATTGTTTATGTTCTTATATTACCCTTATCTAGCATCTATTCTTCCACCTCATTCCCCCCTCCCTGTCTCTCTCTTTTTCTCAGTGCGTACGTGCGTACGTGCTTGTTGTTGAGGAAGATCATAAGATAGATAATGATATTTCTCCATCACATTCAAATTAATGGATTAGAGTATCCAGCTCATTTCTATTTGATCTGTTGTTAAGTTGTAGAAAGACTAGCATCAAAGTTCTTTTTAACTGTTCTGCTTAGCAAGTACAAGTATTAAAAATTTGGTTATGGTACAATTGGTAGTCTGGATTTGCTTTGTAATTTACGCGTATTTCAGTCCAGCGTTTTTTAAGGCTGTTGTGGAACTATGAAATCTTGTTGTTGATAATTTTGATTTTACTTCTACAGTTTTGCTGTGCTGTTGATCGAAAAGAGAGATGAAGAAGGACAATTACAAGTACTTTCAGCTGCTCTTGAGGTAATGTTCTGATTAGCCTTCCTTCAAATTAAATTGCTCTCTTCTGTGATGATGCAATTCAACTTAGCCAATCTCAAGAGTCAAGAAACAGCAAGCGCTGTAAAGTAAAATGCATGATCAGGTTCCTAGACTATGGTATGACTCAATAATGTTTGAGATTCCCGAAATGGAGTAAATACAAATGTGATATCAACTGTAGTTAAATGAAGGCAAGGCTTCGAAAGGGAGCTCTTAAAATAATGGTCTTTCCATGAAGAGTGAGGATATTACATGCAAATTATCATATAAATGATCAGGTTCAATTTCAAACAGGATTGATTATTAATTTGCTTTCTTCATTCCACTGTATCTCTTACTATAATATTTCAACATTATTTGTTTGCTTTCACTTCCAATGGTTATGCACTATTGCAAGTTAAAATAGTAATGCAGTATTGTCAAAATTGAAGACCCATACACTAGCAAGCAACTCCTGAATCTGTGTGCAGAACCGTAAAAGACAATATGGATTATCATGAATGATCTCGCAAGCTATTGGTTTACAATGATATGGAAGTGCTTTAAGTTTGGCCTTTTTTTCCCCCCTGCTTTTTAGGTTGCTGAAGCAGAGAATTTGGAAGTGGATTCGAAGTTTCGTGCTCTGGTTGCTATAGGATCACTGGTATGTTATTTTTTTTCTTAATTATTTGTGTTTCAGGAGTGCCGGTGGGGTAATTTTGAGTGTTTAGATGCACCGTCTCTCAATCTTTACTACTGCCGGCAGTTCTTTGGAATTTTTGGAGGGATGATTTTTCTACAGGAATGATGTTGAGGTAGTGGTAGTATCTATCTGAGACTGATAAACACAAATTTGCTAGCTCTCAGCAAACTATTGCAGCCCAAAACATGAAAAAGTTTGATTTGGTACCCGAACCCCTCGAAATGGCACTCATGTTAGTATCATTTTGCAGCTTGGTACCAAATGGATAATTTTTAAAACCAGTCCTTGGATATATGCCAATTTGGTATCCACCACATAGATGCCTATAATTGCTTGATGATGTTGCAAGTCTCTGGATATTTTTGGTGGCTATCTTCTTAAGCTTAATTTCTACTACCTCCGTTTTTTATAGTTGTACCCAAATGCTTTAGCACATTTGCCAATGTACAACTTTGAACATCAATCTCTAGTTGTGTATGAGTAATAATTGTAAAAAGTTTATATTATGAAAATATATAACCATATGAATTTAACAAGATCCCACTCATCCCACATGACTATATATTTCCTTTATGTATAAATAATAAAACAAGGTCGAAATGGAATTTGTGAATTGTGTTAAAAGTCAATATGGTACAACTAAAAAGACGTAAGTGTGACATGGTCATCTCTTAATGATAAACTGACGAATGATTCACTATTGGAATATCATTATTTGCTACTATTTTTTCGGTGCTTATATGCAATCAATATGTATCATATCTTGTTGATCCTAGATGTATGGAGTATACTCATTCATCAGCTCTGTGCAATGTGTTTGGTTTCTATATCTGCTGTCTGGAACTTTTGATTTTAATCTGTGTCTTTGTTGCTCTATTTTGTGTCTTCTACCTTTAGAAGTTTTGTAGGCTTAGAAATGGTTACAAACATCAATTTAGTTTAATCCCCCTGGCCGCCAATCATATATGTGTAGTCAATTGGGTTTGTTCAGGCTGTATCCAGTGATACGCTCTCATATGAGTTTACTTCCTACTATTGTTGTTTGTGGACTAGTTATAGGAAGTGGCAACACCAAGAAGATGCTATCTTTCAGATTACCAATCAATGAAGAAATGTCTGAAGCAATTTCCAAATTGTTTTTTCTGAAACATTGCTACTCCCTTCTTTATTATATTCTAAGGCCTTTATGTCTAGCATTACATTTTGATGCACGTTGTCATTACTTGTAATCATTTTTTAAAGTCATGGGTACGAGTCTATAATACTGTGTGCTGATAGCATCAAGTTTTGACTCAGATGCTCGACGGATCTGTGAAGAAAATAGCATTGGATTTCGATGTTGAGAGCATTGCAAAAGCATTTAAGTCCTCCAAGGATACAAAAGTTGCTGAAGTTGGGGCTGACATTGAAGCACTGGCAAAGCAAAGTTAAGATCACATTTTAGATGAAAAACATACATCCTGTTGATTTTTGAACGAGGACCGTCAAGGAAGATACTGTTAAACCAGTACATGAAAGTGAAACATTGTGATCTTCTGACTTGTACAGCTATAAAAGAATTGCATTTTTCTTTCTTTATGGGTATAAATCATGTTTCAACTATTGCACAGCTACAGCTCCTTCCTCTAAATTTCCTGTTATAGGCACCGTTTGATATGGTAGAGCGTAAAACATTTTCCTGGAAAATTGTTTTCCTCTATGTTCAATTTTACATTGTTTATTGTTTGGTTTGCAAAGGAGTCAAAACCATTTTCCGTAGGAGTAAATTTGCTCACCCAATGATGGAAAATCGTTTTCTATTTAAAAGTTAAAACGAAGGGAAAATTGTTTCCTTCCTTTTCTTTATCTCTCTTCTAAACTCCTTTCATTACCTCCTTACTTTTCTTTTCATTTTCCTTTCGTTTCATCATTTTTCCTACATGAAATCAAACAGTGGAAAACTAATTTTGGAATTGTGTTTTCTATTATAAATTGTTTTTCATGAAAATCACTTTACACTGATAATATTTTACACCCACCTAAACGAAGTCATAGTGTTGCAAGCGTAGATGATACAAATATTAAGATGATTAAACTGGAACCTTTGGAATCACAGCTTCTTCTCTTCAACCCTTATCCTCGTACAACTTTCCTCCCTACTCCATCCTACTGCTCTCTCTGAGGGTGGTGGTTGTCCTGGGTACAATTGAAATGACTTTTTTAGTGGTAACAGTGGTGTGCTCTTCTTGGTGATGGGGGGTGTTTTGAAGTGTGGATAAATTACTAATGTCTCCATTTGCTAGATCACAAATATCGTCTGGCATATACTCAGGCCAGATTCTTTCATCTAATCTAAATGGCTGTAATCTATTTGAAAGAGTGAGCTACATTGGGGTCCCCTCTTCTAACAAAAGACCACTAACAAAAAACTTAATTTCTTAAAGTAGTAATTACAATAACTAGTTATTAGATTCGGGATATGCCTCGAGTAAGACAAAATTTCATTTATTAATATTGTACTTGAAAAAAGCAACACTAAAAACCATTATTCTAGTGGTCAAAACTCGAGTCGAAGATGAGAAAATGATTGATCTCAGTTCTCATCTTTCTATTGAGCGAAGGTTTTGGTATTTATGCAACCTAAGGAGTAAGGATAACCTAAAGAAAAGGAAATTCAAAGTTTAAAGTCATATTATATTCTTTCACACTTCTAAGTCATTGAATATATATTCTCTAATTTTCATGATACTTCTTTTTATAGAACAAACCATTACCATTAATATCATTTACCTTCTTTCACCGTTCAAGCAAAATCTATCGATTCTTATAAAATATATAAGAATATCTTTGTAAATTAGAGTGTGAGTCATTAAAGATATGAATAATGCTTAAATCAGAACTGTTCTACACAATTTTTGGTGATATTTCAACAAAAACAATAGTATATTAATTAAAAAGGTGGTATATCTTATGCACAAAAAATTAATATATAAAATATGTAATATATAATATTATAATCTGATATATAGACATATTACTAAACGTAGTATATTTATCAAATGTACTTCGTTTTTTTCTATATAGAAGTATACTACTCCCTTTGACCATCTAGACAGTCATACGGAGCATATCTAAGAGCAACAGGTGATAGCCTAGTGGTATTGACATTAGTTTACTTCCGATTCCAGAGGTTAAGGGACCGAGTTTCAACCCTTGCAAGGAGGGATCCCCAATTTTCCCCCTTCTTTGCAATTGACTTCATCTTACCTTAAATAAATAAAATAAAACATATCTAAAATTTTCATGTTTTAAGGGTAAAAGACGGAAAGGATCACTTCCTACCAACTACGTCGACCTTGATTCTTGCTTTCTACCTTGAAATTACGGAGAAAAAATCGTTAAGAACCCCCCTCCAACAAAGAACAAACAAATGGGAGAAAATGGAGAGAGAAACGTGTAAATAATTGTGCGGGAAACAAGTGTGGATAAGTAGATAACGGTTTATACTTTATACAACTTCTTTACTCTTTAAAGAAAGAAAAAATAAGTTGCCGTTAACTCCACAAGCTGAAGAGAAACACACCCACTAAAAAATGAAGGCTTCAAATTCCATCATCACAAAATCTTTTCATCTTCATCGACCCACCACCTTCAAATTCCACCATTTTCATCAAACCCAGTTACCCAATTTTCATAATGACAAAAAGATTAGATTTTTTAGGGTTTGTTGTAAAATCCAAGTACCACAAAATAAGAGCAACAAACCCATTTCCCAGAAAATTGTAATTTCTGATAAAGCTCCATCTTTGAATGAACAAGAAGAAGATAAGGAGGGTGGGGAAATTCCTCCACCTCCCAAAAAACCAAATTCTTCAGTAAATAAGTTAGTGAAGAGAGTACCTCAAAAAGTTTTGACTGCTTTGTCAAATTTACCACTTGCTATTGGAGAAATGTTTGCAATTGCTGGTCTTATGGCTATTGGTATAACTCATTTTTTCTCTCCTTATTATGCAATTTTTAGCTTATTGAATTGGGTTTGTTGTTTCTTGATTTGGGTTGGTTCAATTTGGAAATGGAGGGTGAAAGAGGAAATTTGATTGCTTATTGAATTGAAAACTTACATTGCTAAAATTTGATATTGTATGTTTTTAGTGAATTTTGTTCAGATTGTTGTTTGAGTTTTTTTTTTAAAGTGTTTATATTGTGTCATATTTGGTTTTTTTTGGTAGTAAGATGCTGTCTAATGTTTACTTAGGTTTGTTTTGGTTGGACGGAAAACATTTTCGAATACGAAAAAATCATTTTTTTAAGGAGAACACGGTTGTATATTAGTTTTTCGTTTGTTTGTTCCTTGCATGAAAAGTTAAGAGATGAAAGGGATAATGGAAATGAAAAGAGGAGGGTGGATGGGAGAATGAAAACAGGAAAATGTAGGCATTCTTTCCTTGAAGAGGGAAAATGTTTTCCATCAACAAGAAAACTACTTTCCATCCTTGATCCTTTACAAACCCAACTAAGGAAAATGGGGAAATTATAAATTACTTGTCAGGGGAAATGTTTTCCTCCCAACCGAACACTCTTTAAGTATCGAATTATTTTTCAAGTATTAGCCAATTCAAAGATGGAATAGGGAAATGATGTCAGGCTGAGAAGTGGATGACAAGATATGTTAGGGATCGGCATTTTATTTCATGGAATCTGCAATTTCACTGTTAGTTGCTGTGGTCTTTTTGATAAGTGATAACTAATTATGCAAAAGGGGATGTGTGTGTCACTAAATTGATGCCTGATTGTTGAGTAGGTTAACTTTTTAATGGATATGGTTGGTACTTGGTAGTGCTGTGCAGTCTGAAGTTGCTAATCTATCCCTATCAGATTTTATTATATATGTTAATCTATACTGCAGGGACTTTCATTGATCAAGGTGAGGCTCCCGATTTCTATTTTGAAAGATTCCCTGAAGATCATCCTGTGTTGGGATTCTTTACTTGGAGGTGGATTTTAAACCTAGGGTTCGACCACATGTTCTCATCGCCAATTTTCCTTGGAACATTGGGACTCTTGGCAGCATCTCTAATGGCCTGCACTTACACGACACAAATTCCCCTGGTTAAGGTCGCACGAAGGTCCATTTTGAAATTTGAGCTATATGATTTTCAATTGAAACTAGCAGCTTAGACAATATAGTCACACTGTCACACACGTATCTGCTTGTTCAACAGATGGAATTTCTTAAAGTCAGCAGAGGCCATTTGCAAGCAGGAATTTTCGGAGAAACTGCCCAGAGCCTCAGTTCAAGATTTAGGTGTTGTTCTTATGGGGGGTGGATATGAGGTACAGTATTGCAGTTTTCAGGTTTGGTTAGAATAAGTTAATTTAAATTGAATTGTACTGCTCAAGTGAAAATTTCCTATCCGATCTTCAGCAAGATATGAGCTCATGGTTGCTGTAAGAGGGTTTCTATAATTTAACTACTTGACTCTATACGTATGATGCTGGGTAGTTCCTCAGACCAGGGGCTGGTTATGACCGTTACTTCAGCGCACATCTTATAATGCTTGTGAATATGGTTTCTGTAGGTATTCTCAAAAGGACCATATTTGTATGCTTTCAAGGGCCTGGCTGGCCGGTTTGCCCCAATTGGAGTTCACCTGGCTATGATATTAATTATGATCGGTGCAACTCTTAGTGCAACCGGGAGCTTCAGAGGTTCTGTTAATGTCCCTCAAGGATTAAATTTTGTTGTGGGCGATGTGCTCAATCCAAGTGGGTTCCTCTCAAATCCTACTGAAGCTTTCAACACGGAAATACATGTTAATAGATTCTCTATGGACTATTATGAGAGCGGAGAGGTTGGTAAGCCCTTTCATCTCATCTTAGATCTTTCTTCCTAGACAAAGTTGTCTAGCTGCACAATGCTTGAACATCTTTATGGATATTGTAAATGCTCAAGGCCTTTTTGCTGCCATCTTTGTTTTATTTGGTGCTCTATTAAAGGTAACATGATAGTAATTTATAGTGCTCATACATACAGGTATCACAATTTCACTCTGATCTCTCTCTATTTGACCTTAATGGGAAGGAGGTGATGAGAAAAACAATAAGCGTGAATGATCCTCTGAGGTATGGAGGATTTACCATCTACCAAACAGATTGGGGCTTCTCCGCTTTGCAGGTTCTCAGGAATGGTGAAGGACCTTTCAATTTGGCTATGGCTCCTCTAAAGCTGAATGGTGACAAAAAACTTTATGGAACTTTCCTGCCTGTTGGGAATGATGACTCTGAGAACGTGAAGGGAATGTGAGTACTTATAGTTATTAAAATTGGAACTTGGAAGTACTACAAACCAAATGTGCTTGTTGTGTGGAAATTCAGGCATATACCTTGATAAACAAACTTTACAATGCAGTCAAAAGGATTAGATATCCCATTAATAGTTTATTAATTTACCTTTCATGTTCTGGAAACTTAAATATTCAAGTGTATATGCATAAAGTCGTAAATGTTATGAAAGATGCTTGGGACTCGTCGTGTGGCTATTATCGGTCCCAGAAAAACACAAGTGCCAATGTTATATGTTTTACTTTTATAGCAAACTAATCAACTCAGCAACCCTCGCTTGTTGTGTAAAAACCCTTGCTTGTTGTGTAACAAGTGCTAGGTTAATAATTATCTGTTAAAAATGTTTATCTGTTTCCTTTTCAAATACTTCTTCCGTCCACAATAACTGCGACATATATGTATTAGTAGTCCAATTTCCCAATCTTTGACCATATTGCTCTTTTAATGTATAAATCAAAACATTATCATGTGAAATTTTGTTGGATATGCTTCAGCATGTACTTTCATAATGCCAAATTTTCTTTTATTTAAATAAGACAAATTAAAGATATTAATGGTTGAAAATGTGCATTGAAGACTAAAAAAATCAAGCAACACATTTGTGAGCAGAGGAAGTACTTCTTACATTTTACATGAAGTGACTCTTTATTCTGAAAAACCGCTGCTATATTCTGCCAATTCTGGTATAAAAGTGCTGAGCCAATTTCGACATGTTCAATGGAGAAGTTCTAATGTTTGGTTATGCAGATCAATGCTTGCTCGTGATCTACAATCAATTGTCTTGTACGATCAAGAAGGAAAATTTGTGGGGATTCGACGGCCAAACTCGAATCTTCCAATTGACATTGATGGCAATAAGATTGTTATTTTAGACGCCATAGGAACTACGGGCCTCGAATTAAAGGTAAGTGTCAGGAAGAAATCCATATTTGTAGGATTCTTAAATCTCTTTGCTGATCTACATATCTTGTCAGATTGATCCTGGAGTACCCATTGTATATGCTGGATTTGGTGCTCTAATGCTCACAACGTGCATCAGCTATTTATCTCATGCACAGGTGATTTTCTGAGTTGTTAATAATCTTCCTTCATAAATTCTTTATTCCGTACATCACTGTCCATGGAAAACCAGATAGCTGGCGCCATGGGATGCTAGGTACGTATTACATGTAGCCACGTATAATACTTTCTGCCCATATTGATCAGCAACACAAGAAACTTTTCTGGAATTACCTGTAGTATGTTTGGATGAGAGAAATGGAGAGGGGGAGAAGGGTAGGAGAGTGAGCTATCTATTTTCCCTTATTAGGATACAGAATGGGGAAAGAGAAGGGAAAGAATTTGGAGGTATCAATTTTCCTTCAGCTTTCGATAAACCAAATCTATTAGAACGAATACGGAAGCCTATAAACCCTCCCCTCTTCTTCCAAAGGTCCATCCATAAATGTTAATCAAACATATCGCAAATCTTGAGTTCTTGACAGACTGGACACCCTCTTATATTTCATAATTCTTTGAGGGTTTATGGGCTATGGCATAACTCTTCAAATTTCAAAGCTGAGTATTTGCGAGACTTGGACTTTTGTGCTATTCGGTATACTCCCTCCGTTTTTTTTTAGATGTAACATGTTGACTTTGGACACTATTCATCCAATACACTTTGACCATTAATTGTTATTTATACATAAGAAAAAATATAGTCATGTGGGATTTTGTTTGATTCATCACGGTATACACTTTCCAAATATATATTTTTTTTATGATTTTTACCTTTATACAATTAGAGATATTATTGGTCAAAGTTGTGTTTCGGCAAATGTGAAAAGTCCAATGTTACATCTAAAAAAAAAGGAGGGAGTACTAACTTTGACCATATTTTAGATCATAGATAATTACGCTCAATGTATCTTTGTAACATATCAACTTATCGATAAGCAAAGATATTAACGATCAAAGTTGTGCATTGACCAACGTGAAAGTCAAAGGTTTTTAACTATTAAAAAACAGAGTATTTATTTTCATTTCGTAGGTTGACTGCAGTTTACTTTTCTCTGGGTACCTCTCTACAATTATATGTTTGTAGTAAACATGAGGTTAGAGTCATGATCTTCCGAGTAGGCTTGCAGTAACTGCCAGTCTGCCAGATGTAAACTACTATGTTACATTCTGTTTTCTGGGTTACTCCCTATTGATTCTGCTATAATTCATTTTTAAAGTTGCTGATACATGCTCGCATCTTTTCTTGCTAATTATTTTCAAGATATGGGCTTTACAAGACGGAACAACAGTGGTAATTGGGGGAAAGACAAATCGTGCAAAGGGGGAATTCCCAGATGAAATGAACCGATTGCTTGATCGAGTGCCAGAGCTAGTGGAAAAATCTCAAACTACACCATCTGGTAGCATGAGTGGGTAACTTGCACATGAAATACAGTAATCAGCATACCAAATTGAACATTTTGGGGTGAACGATAGAAGCTTAGCTCGACATGATTCAAAGTATAGCATTAAGAGCGCTTACTGCAACTCGACATCAATTGCAAGCAATCAAAGTCTATGCGCTCTCATTGATGATTTTGGTCCATAGATAGTTGTCAATCTTTTGGGAGTTGGTTCTTGTGGTATTTGAAGCTTGAGCAAGAATTTATCTCAGGTTCTGAAGTCAGTTTATTTTTCTTCTTATGTGTTAATGTAATACATACATATACCAAGGGTCTACTAGTTGTATATTCGGAAGAACTAATATATACATGAAGGTTGATAAACTATTATACAAAGTTCTTCACTACTTATGGTGCATCTTTCTTATTTGCACGATCTGCTCTTACAAATACTTCAAACAGGGTCATTATATGGATAAATATTGGAAGAAAATTATATCAATGCTTAATGTGGAGTAGAAGATTGATCAACGGAAAACCACCTCTACATCATCCTATGACCAAGGTTGCATACCTCTTTATCAACCCAACACCCCCCCCCCCCGCGTTGTGGCGTGTATCACCGTTCCTGAGAAGGGCCGTACAGTAGAGCTTCTTAAGAGGTATCGGATTCGGTGTAACGTTGTTGCTTATAGGGAGTACAACTGTACAAGTGCTTCACATGAACAACAAATAGAAGTAGAAATAGATGAAATCTACCAAAATATTGTGGCAATTTCTGTCCACAATTAAAACGGCATTCTATGACCCATATGAATCTGCAATTGTACATGTTCCTAAGCTCTTCCTCCATAAAAACACAAGCCACCCATTGATTTACTCAATGGAAATGAAATTTCGGACGAAAATATCTTTCACCCCAACCCTGATCAGCCAATGAGCCAAAAACAAAATTTTCTGAGAATTATCTTGTAAGGCATATAAGAGCCCTATTTATCTTGTAAGGCATAGATGAGATCCCTTATTCCCTTTCCGCTCCTCTTCGTAAAGATGTTCTCTTCTAATCTCATCCCTATACATAGACAAGTCTCGCTTTACTTGGAAAAACTAGTATGCATTCTAGTAAATTTAACAAGAAGGATATTAATCTACTTTCAACTTTGTAAATCTGCAATTAAACTTCATTTTAATATAGCACACTGCCTCAAAGGCTCAAGCTATAATTACATGCAACTTTGGTGAGCTAGCTAGGGAAATTCACCATTTCGTACATGTATAAATTAATTGCTACACAATATCAGTCTTATCACAAATACAGCCCTTAGATTCATGTTTATAAACTATACATCACTACCTCAGACTCTCAAGCAGCTACCGTCTCATGCTGTAACAATTCTTCCCGTTTAAGTTCGAACACTTTGATCAAGGCATCTTCCACGACCTGGAGAAAAAAAAAACAGAACATGAAAAGAAAAAGAGATGAGAAGGGCCAATCACTGAATTTCTGAAAATTATAGGTATAAAAGCAAGCCTTAAATTGTCATTATCATAAACATGAACCTTATACAACATGAACCCATGACGACAAGCTCTCATTCTCTATTTGCAGCTTAGCAGTAGCATGTGCTGCTTAATATCATAGGCTTTTGTTCTTTTCCCTTAATAAGTATCAGGAAATAATTTTAGATATGTTAAATAATTTATAATGAGTTCATATAAGTTCCCAAAAGTTTAGATAAAGGCTACCCCAGTTCAATACACACCGAAAAAAGTTTAAGTGACGTTCCAATAAGTTCATATAAGTTGTTTTCAGGACAAGAACGAAACCATAGTTAACAAACACGAGCTTTTAGCCTAGCAGTCTTGAAGCAAAGAGACGTAATGCAGGTATGAGAGGCACAAGCAAGACTATGTTTGAAGCATATACCTTATCTGGGGTAGAAGCACCGGATGTTACCCCAATAGTGATAGGACCTTCTGGTAGCCAATTTTCTTTCTCAACTAGCTCGCCATGCTGAATACAGATGCTACGGTGAGTAACAGCATATGGATATTATAACATAGCAGTTGGAGTTCTGTAGTTAACACTTACCATTAGCTTGTAACTTATTTTGTTTCCAGGGCCTATTCTTTGTTCACTGTCAATCCAATATGAGGGAATCCCACGCTCCTCGGCTATCTCTTGCAAATGAGAGGTGTTGCTGGAGTTCCAGCCTCCAATCACCAATATAAGATCTATCTTTTCATCCACCAATTTATACATAGCATCTTGTCGCTCCTAGACAGAAAGAATGTAAGAAGTTCAGGAAATGCATGCAACCTACGTATAAACGGCAACATGCTGCTAGGTGGAACTATTTGATAACGGTGTTGCAAGATGCTTGTTCATATTCTAACAAAGGAACTTGACTAAAGAAACATTAACAATATGTTCCGATAAGGGCAGTGGAGAGAAAGGGAGGGAAGAACAAGTGAAGATCTATATTCCTTTGTTTGGATATGACATGAGGAAAAGAAGGGAAGGGAATTGGAAGGATTCACTTTCCTAGCTTCCCCTTTTAATAAATCAGATGCTTCTAGTGTTGCAAAGATTTGGAAGGAAGATGCAAAAGGACTCTTATATCCCTTCTTCTTCCCTCCTCTCCACTTTCCTGTGCTTTCTAACCACACTGTAAGGCATGCCAGTCATCAGGGGAGTAAAATCACCACTCCGTGGGCTAAGTTCCAGATGTTACTATTTTTTTTTTTTTTTTGACAAGACAGATGTTACTATTTAAACCTGGGGTGTTAGCTTATATATCCTGCATCTGGCAAGATTTTTCCAACAGCTAACATAATTTGTGCACCTGGGAGGAATAAGGTAGATAGAATTTTACTACTGAATTTAGTCATTTACTCATCTTCTGTGTAGCAAAAAATTATAAGGTTATGTTACAGTAACAGTTAAAAGGCCTTAGGAGCAAGGGAACCTAGAGAAGAGAAAGTACCTGAGTAGCATCACAAATTGTGTTGAAACTCATGAAATGGTTGTTTACATTCTCAACTCCGTATTTCCGCATCATAGTTCTCTCAACCAGCTTTCCTACAGTAATATGGAGATAACATACTCATTCAGATCATGTGTCTCTAAGAAAACCAGATTTAACATAATTCTGCAAAGTGAAACTCGCTCACCAATTTCTTCTGTTTCTCCCTTGAGCATAGTAGTTTGGTTTGCTATTCCAACTTTTATAAGATCCGTGTCTGGATCAAAACCACTGGAAACAGCATATTTAAATTTCTGCAAGAAAAAAACAGTTAGTAGGAGAGCAAAAGAGACGGAGAAAGATGTCCCTTAAGCCAAGATACTTAAGATCATGTTTTCTGGAAGAAGATTCACCTCTAGAAAAGCCTCTCTGGTTGAACTAGACCCATCAAGTTTCCCGCCAAGAATATAATCACACACATAAGTTGCCTGGATGAAGCACAAACATAAAAGATATAAATGCAATGTATAGTATTTCTACGAATGGAAAATAAAAGTATCTGAAACAACCTAGTGGGTAATGTACCTCCTTCATATTCTTCACGATTATGTATGTCTGAGCAAAAGATGAAGTTGCAATGGTCTCCTCGTGAGCATATTTCCCATGAATAATTGAAGTATAATCTCCTTTCTTGTGCTTCTCCACAACGTTCCACACCTTATTTACCCAAGGACAAGTTGTATCTACTATTTGTACTTTCTTTTCACTCAAAGTCAACATTTCTTCCACAGCAGCTCCAAAAGCTGGCAAAATCACAACATCACCTTTGTCAACAACCTCAAATTGCTTCTTTCCATCCTCAAGAGGGATATTCTGCACTTCCATTTCTTCCAGTCGCTGCAAACAAAAGACATATGTTCTTTCAATAACTTATGTTTAATAGGTACAAATGGTGGTGACATTGATCATGCCAATTAAGGAAAATGTTAATCTGCAGGTAAAGCATGCAGTGGAAGTGAATCCACCCTAACTGAACAATATCACCAAAGCAGAGTGGAGGAATCAATAAAAGGAGACTGACTTGTGAACTATTTGATGCCATTGCATTTCACTTTGTGGTATTCAAATTCACCAAAAATACAATAGAATATGCAAAGAAAAGAGACAGTATCATAATTCAAAGCTCTGGAAGAGATGTGGGTGTATAATGAACCAAAAAGAACAATCTGTTGTAGCTGGATTTTGAACCAAAATTGCAAGTATCACACCTCAAAGACTAAACAGTTTAGCTTATGCCCACTTCCACGATTACAAAAGATAGAAACTAATTCCTTAAATAAAGTGTGAACAACTCAAATCTTAGTTGAATACATAGTTTTAAGCACCTAAAGCTATAGATTTCAGAGGAGATAAATAGTTAAGCAACAACATTTAATACTTGGATAAACTGATTAGCTGGTGGCATCAGTAAACTTGAGAGAAATGAATGGTTGACAAAAGAACATTTTTGGCCTCTTTAAGAGTTTCTCCAATTTGATATAATAACAGTTTGCAAAACTTAATGCCAACCATAAGAACATTTAAACCTTGTAAATCAGCACTCTCTCTACCCAGTTCTCAGGTTTTAGGCACATAAAATTCTTGACACATGCAACCCATACTCTACTTCAAACACCTTGACATTCTACATAATCCTAGATAATCATATATTCTGCTTCAAAAGCTTCAATACAATTAATCCTAAGAAATTAATAAGGAGATTAGTAATAGACCTTATTAACTGTTGGGTTGTGAATTATTTCATTAGTGATCCAGATTCTCTCACTAGGAAACTGTGTCCTTGCTTCGTATGCAATCTGAACTGCTCGCTCCACACCCCAGCAAAATCCAAAAGCTTCTGCCAACTTCACCGTGACATTTCCCCATGTATACTCGAAACCATTGTCCTTCAGAGTCTCTACTATGTCACCTATTGTAAATAATATAAAAACAGAAAACCTTTAGCTGCAGAAAATATGATTCTATCTTTTTGTAGGGTAGAAGGATGAAGGAGAGTAATCAAAATATATTTTCAGCATATTTTCCCGAAGCTTTGAAAAAAAATGAACCATTATATTAATCTTGCAAATTAATACTAAGTCAATGTATCAGATGAGTTCAATTTACAATCACGATCTCATTACAAATTACTGATGGATCAAACTATTACAAAATCCGAAAATTTAAAATTCAAGTACTAATTCAGCAATTTGCATCACCTCCATCATAAAATTTTGCTTACTATATGTACGTAATTGATACTGATGAGTTCAACTCACAGTTACAAATATTATAACTTACTAGTATAATTCAAGGATAAATTCAATTATTCAAACATGTCATTTTTTTTTAATAATAAGAAGATAGCATGGCATCAATCCTAAAGAGTGAAGAACATAAAAATTCCTCAAAACATAAATGGCGCAAATCATAACTATGATTGATACACTCAATATATGAGTTTAATCTACCACTAAAGCATCAATAGTTCACAAGATAAATAATTATTACACTGATCTCAAAATTCCACAATTAACCAGAAATTATCGTCATCTCTCCGGAAAAAAAAATGAACAAAATCGACATAAAAACATCAATATAGTTCACAGATAAACTTAATTACTCCACAAATGTCAGAATTCCACAAATAACCAGAAAATGAGTTTACTCTCTCCAAAATCGAGATAAGAAAAAATTTCATACATAATTCGCTACTAATTCAATAATTAACCAGAAATTATCATCTCTCCGAAAAAATGAACAAAATCGATGAAAAAAACATCAATTATAGTTCACAGATAAACTTAATTACTCCACAAATGTCAGAATCCCACAACTAACCAGAAAATTAGCGTCATCTCAATCATCATCCAAAACCACAGAATACGCTATTAATTCAATAATTAACCAGAAATTATCATCTCTCTGAAAAAAAATGAACAGAATCGATAAAATAAAACATCAATTATAATTCACAAATATACTTAATTACTCCAGAAATGTCAGAATTCCACAATTAACCATAAAATTAGCGTCATCTCTCCAAAAAAAAAATCGAGATAAGCAAAAATCATCATCCAAAACCACATAATTCGCTACTAATTCAATAATTAAGCAGAAATTATCATCTCTCCGGAAAATGAACAAAATCGATAAAAAAAAACGTCAGTTATAGTTCACAGATATACTTAATTACTCCACAAATGTCAGAATCCCACAATTAACTAGAAAATTAGCGTCACCTCTCCAAAAAAATCGAGATAAGAAAAAATCATCATTCAAAAACACAGAATTCACTACTAATTCAAAAAAATATTAAGAGAAGTATAAATTAGAGAAACGTAACTAGTATACTCGCGGTTCATGAGTTGAAGAGTTTCTTCTTTGCGTCCAAAACCTTTGCGATTGTAATTATCACTTCTCGTCAAGTTATGATGAAACTTCTTAGCGTCGAAATTGGTATCACCGGCGGAAGATGAAGACAGAGAATCACCGCCAGAGCATCGGACGGTCAGGTGAGTCTTACGATAGAAAATCGAACGAGTGTAACTTTCCGGTAAGTGATGTTTAGTGGAGGTGAAGATATGGCTGAGATGAGGTGAAATCGCCATTTTCAGTACTGATTGAAGCTCAGAGGAGAGAGAAAGAGGAGAGAGAGAGAGAGTGTTGGACGTTAGTTTGAAGGGTAAGTGGGTATGAATGAGATTTTGGATTTGCGGGAATGTTATCCGCGTGTGTTTCCTAACTATTCGACTATTTTAATAGTTTAATGCACTATTATGATTTATGATTGTTTATTACAAGGTTTTTTTTTCTCGCCAAACACATGGTTTTACATTTGAGGAGTTCATTGTCTTTTTCACTCTTTGTCTCAAAAATTATATTGGTAATTGTTTTATGTGGTCAGGATAATTATTAGACAAAAGCTAACGGACGTCCCAGGGACGCTAGATAAAAAATATATTGTTGTATTTAATTACTAATATTTATGCAAAATAATAAAATAATGTATAATTTCAATGCAATGCATTTTTTTGCATTGGAATTAAATGTTTTTCCTTTTTCTTTTCAAAAACATTAAATGTTTTGCATTGAAATTATATATTATTCTATTATTTTGTATAAATATGAGTAATTAAGTACAAAATATATTTCTTATCCAGCGCCTCGAGCCGTCCGTTAGTTTAGCGGGATCCTTATTATTATACTCTTAGGGTTTATTCTCCCCAACTTATTTTCAGTTAAATTCAGTTCATTTCTAGACAATACTTTTACTCTCACATATCACTATTTATTTCAGTTCAGTTTAATTCAATTCAATTAAGTTGTTTTACGTCAAAAAGAACAGACCTTTAGATATTAGATTTGAAAATTACTTAATTAGCAAGTAAGCAACTTTAGTTTGTTACAAATTCTAACTTATAATTGGTGTATTGTTTAAGATTGAGACATATTCTTTAAAAAAATGAAAAACACTAGAATATGTCAAGTGATACCAGTCACTTGATAAGACTTTTAATAACTTTAAATCCTTGAGGTTTTAAGTTTGAATTTTGTCAAATGTGGTGTTTGAGATTATAGATCATGTTAATTCCCCTTACTTTCAAGACCCACAAATGTCAAAGCAAGAAAATACAGAGTAATGGTCTAAACATGACTTTTCCCCTTACCTTCTTCTTAAAAGAATATGTGTGAGGTTTCTTTTTGAAAAGGTGATTCAAATGGATCTAGATACTCTAATGTATATGATTCGTTATTTTCAAAGATGATCATGTATGGAAAGAAATCATCCTAGTAGAAAAAGGTATGATTTGTTTATTGTCTAAATCATGGTGTGAATAGGAATAAAAAAGAATTAAGTCAATAAACTCAAGCTAATGGAATACAAAACATCATTTATTTGTTTGTGCTACGGAGTAAGTAGCTAATAGGTACACATACAAGTATACACATGTTCACATTTGTTCTTTAATGATTTCTAGAAAGTATGCCAAACACTTATGCTTTGCTGAAATTCATTGAATGTCCACTTGTGAGTATCCAATATTGGAGAAAGAGGAGAGAATAAATCACTTTATAAGATTAGGAGTTACTCCTCCTATTACCGATTGGTTTTAGGATGAAACCTCTTAGCTTGTAAGGGGATTAAACTCTCCTCCTCCTTATTGGGTTACCCAGGCCTATTTTCATATAATCTGAAATTAACATGTTTTGTGTGCAAGCATTACTCGAAATTGAAGGTTACTATAAGTGATATGGTTTCTTTTATGATTCATGACCTTGATATCCTAAATCATTAATGATTTAATATTTAAAAAATGATCATGTATGGAAAGCAATCATCCTAGATAAAGAAAAAAAAACTATATGATTTATAAATTGTATAAATTATGATGTAAATAGGATAAGAAAGAACAAGTCAAAAAACTCAAGGCAAAGCATTTTTATTTGTTTGTGCTAGCCTACTAGGTACACATACAACATACACATGTTCTCATTTGTTCTTTGATGATTACTTGCAAATATGCAAAATATTTGTGTTTTATGTAGAAGCACTACTTGGAGTTGAAGGTTATAATGATGTGGGTATACTAGGAATTATTAGAACAAAGTTCTTAAAAACAATATAGAAAAGGTGCATAATGATCCTCACATCTATCTAGTATTATGCAAGCAAGACAAGAGTTTCGAATACCTCTTTTTATGATGGTACACATGCCTCTAGCAATTTGATTAAGGTGATTGAAATTTAGAACGATGCAACTCCACTTTTAAAATAATCTATATAAAGCGAAATCCACCCTAAGTGATTTTCTTTATAACTTTTCTTCTAAACATACTAAGTATTAATTAAATGACTATATTAAAACATAGACAACGATTTAATGAGCATTGGTAAATAAATCATTTCATTAAAAATCAAATAAATATAATTAACAAATGTTACTTCTCAAGTTTTGGATCGAACTAATCCAATGACACAAATCATTCATGGAAGAAAATTGAGTTATTTGGGTTTCGAGGATTGATAAGGTGAGAAAAATTAAATTGATAATTAAAATTTAACAAGAAAATCTTTATCTTATACTCGCTTATCTCCAACCTACTGGATCAATTCAATTTTTTCAAAGTCAAAGCTCATCAACTTTAACCATAATTTTTCACGAAATTATAAGTTAAAAACTATCATATAATATCTTAAATACTTGAATACCTCTCGATACGTATTTGCGAAAATATTATACACTTACAACCCTAACCATCCTCCACAACCATCTCTTTTGTACATGCATGAATGAAAATCATGAACCACCCAAAATTATAACACAACTCTTATGTATGTGGCCCAAACAAAATTGGAATAGGCATGCTCAGCCACAAATCTAAGCTATAATGTGGACCCAATCATATCTTGATCAGTTTTTAAGCTTTAAAATTAGTGGACATTCAATACTTCAACTACAATAAACAGTCCAACTTTCTAGTCTTTGACGCAAAACAGCGCGAAATCCAAAACATGCAAAATTCTCTAACAGTTGCTTCTAAAATGGAGCTTTGTTCCATGCAACATTCTTCATCTCCCTTAACTACTTTACCTTCTTCTCTACTATTTCGAAGCAATTTCGTAAAAACAAGGTACTTTTATGATCGATTTGTTAAATTCTCCATTCCTATGAAATACCCAGGTGCTAAAAGTCTCAACAAATCATACATTAAAGCTCAATTATCATCTGGTATGAACTTTTATGATGTTTTCTCTCTTTAAATTGAAATGTGGGTTTTCTTTTTCTTTTTCTGCTGTTTTGTATAATTAGATAAAGTTCAGTTCTTTGATTTTTTTTTTTCTGGGTGTGTTTTTTATTTATTTTTTGGTGGATAAATGAGGCACATTGGGTAATTTTGTGGTTATTAATCACATTTTGTAAATTCTAATTGAATGATTTAATTGATGAAAGTTGTTTGTTTGGTCATTGATGAATATTATTAGCTGGTTTTTACTTTTTAACCTCATATAGAATGTTTGTCTTAGTAAAAAAAATGAAGGTAATGTTTTATGATGAATTTTCATTTTTTTTTGGGTGGTATTGGTAATGTGGTACATTTGGTTATTTCCTTGGTATTGAATCAACTTAATTATTTGCAATTGAAATTGAATGATTTGATTGAGGTTGTTATTTATTTGTTTGATCATTGAGGACTACTCTTAGTTGTTTGCTGACCTTAAATCAAAAGTTTGCCTGTTTGGAGAAGTGGAGGTTGAAAGTATGAGAAATGGAGCATTCATCTATGGTTAGGAAGGAAACAATGGGGAAAAAGAAGGAGCGGAGTGTCGATAGACATGTAATCAGGGATGAAAACTGCCATTGCTAGATTAATTTTTCTACTGTAATCAGCTTTTACAAATATCGGATTAAGGCTGTGTACTTTTGGCATCTACTAATTTCTAATCTTGAGAAGAGAGCCTGATTAGTGGCACTGAGGTGATGCTAATGGGGATGGTCTAATGGATGTCTATAGAAGATAACAATGTGGCTAAGAATCCACACCTGAATTTGTTTGGAGTACTAATGTTAATATTGTGACCTAATTAGTGGAATAAGTCTCTTAGTGATAGTCTTTTGTCCGAAAATGACTATAAATTTTTTCGTACCAGTATTATTGATGCGCTAATGTTTTATTTGATGCGCCAATGTTTTATACTTTTATCACAAGGTGCTACTAGATTGAGCTCTTCAGATGTTGACAGAAACCTTATGAATAGATGGTTCCAGTGCAATATTCAATGTTAATACATATATTATCCAAAAATGTTTTATTATCATATAAATTATACCATGCATTTTTGTTAGGTGCAACAAGATTTAGCTCTTCCACAGTTGAGGCAACGATCGAGACTGTTGATTCCAAAGATGATGATGTTGTGTTTGTTGCTGGTGCTACTGGTAAAGTTGGCTCACGAACTGTAAGGTCGGAATTTTCAATAATGGAAATTACTGTAGCTAATTTCTCTGAAGATGACCGTGTGAACTTATGATTTGAGTTTTTAAAGATTTGACGACTTTTTCCAGGGAGCTATTGAAACTGGGATACCAAGTAAGAGCTGGAGTCAGGAGTGCACAGAGAGCAGAAAGCCTGGTACAAGTATGTTCGCCTCTTTTACAAGGAGTATAATTCTGATCACAACTTGCCTGTATCTCTTTTCAGCCTCATAAAAATTCTGGCCGGAGATTGAGATAGGCATAATTGGTTATAACTTGCTGGCTAACACTTGCCAATTCGTTGGAGATGTATTTGTAATACGATATACGATAAAAGATTTATTTGTTCTCTTGGTAAAGTGGCTAACTCTGTATGATCCCTCATGTGATTTTGGCAGAGTGTTAAACAGATGAAGGTGGAAACAGATGCCACAAGTGGACGTAAACGTAAGTGAAGTGCAATCTAACACCGATTTATGTTTAATTAAGACGATAAACATGACTGTAGAAGGTACTCTACTTTAAAAATCAGGCCTGCAGTAATAACAGATTACTTTTGGTGTTTAGCCCAGCTATAGAGATGCTTGAAATCGTGGAATGTGATCTAGAGAAGCCTAATCAGATTGTTCCAGCACTAGGTAGAGCTTCAGTGGTCATATGTTGCATTGGCGCCAGTGAGAAGGAAATTTTTGATGTGACTGGACCCTATCGTATTGATTTTCTGGCTACCAAAAACCTCGTTGATGCAGGCAAGTCAGCATTTGAATTAATGATCTTTGGTTTTGGCATTAATTGTACTTGTGAGACTTTCATGTGTAACCTCTTGCTGCAAATATAGTATAGTAAAAGGTTGAGAATCACATACATGGAACTTCCAAATTTATGGTACCCAATACCAATGTTCGTATCAAAATATATGAATCCATGTTGTATTGACCAGCTATCCCTCAAAACTAAAATCTTTATGGCTTGTAATCAAAGAGCCAATGTTTTAGTAGACAATGATTTTCCAAGGATTAAGCTTCCCATAGTGAAGCTAACAGATGCACTATCTTTTTGCTTTGGAGCAATCAGGACTTAATTAACATGGATCATTGAACTGTCTGCTCTTCTTTCTTATTATGAAGTAGCAGATGGCTGTTGCATTTAAATCAAGGATCAATCATAATGTTGCAGGGGTAAAAGTTAAACTGTGTGCATTTGACCCTCTTACCTTGCCATAGGCAGGCCGCAGGAGCCTGTTTTGAGGAACTATGGAGATGTTATTTTTGTCCTTGTTGAAGTAATGCGTTGGCTAGACGATTTCTCAGTTACTAACATCACATTATTATTCTTTACTGTCTGACATGCAGCAACTGTTGCAAAAGCTAGCCATTTCATCCTGGTTACTTCCCTGGGAACGAACAAGTTTGGATTTCCTGCAGCAGTCCTGAAGTAAGAAGATGAATTTTATGCACATTCTTAATATAACAAACTCTTCACTTATAATTAAGAAAAAAAAAATGGTATACCACGCACTGATCTCAGAAGTAACTTTTTTATTCTGCTCAAGTTTGTTTTGGGGAGTGCTTTGTTGGAAGAGGAAAGCAGAAGAAGCATTGATAGCCAGCGGTGTTCCCTACACGGTGAGGTTCTACAGTGCAGAATTAGTACTGTTCTTCCTTTGCCAGCTATCATCTACTGAATAAACATGTAATTTTTCCAGATAGTGAGACCAGGAGGTATGGAAAGGCCTACTGATAGTTTCAAGGAAACTCATAACATCACCCTTTCACAAGAGGACACTCTATTTGGGGGCCTAGTCTCAAATCTGCAGGTATACTAATTGAACTCCTTGATATGTGTGGAACCCTTCTTTAATCGAAGGGCATGCCTTATAGTTAGACTTTGTTCCGTCCAATGTCTGGATTTTTTTTAGCAGTCATCTTTAAGTCTTTAGATGCTATCCTGCTCCTTGAAATCCTTGTGATCCTGATATTGCTTTCCTTTTTTGTGAAATTTTCATGATTATATATTTATATAATACTAAAGATCTCATTTTCCAGCAAAAAGTTGTAGCAAAGGTTAAGTAGCAAATTATAACTCCCTCCTTTCCATGTATACCTTCCCACTTCCATTTTAGAGTGTTCCAGAATGAACTTCCCATTTCTTTTGAAATAAAATTCACTTTTTCTCTCCATTAGTGAATTCCAACACTTCCTCTTAATCTTTTATTTATCTCTATCTACATTCAATCTTTAGAATTCTACATCTAACTACTTTCTTTAATGCACAATAAGTATGACCGATGACATAAGGAATAACTAGGATGAAAAACTCGATCATCTCCTGTTCATTCTGGATTCTGGAGTCAATACATATATGATATCCAAGAAGACGACATGCAAGTATCTGTCTATGTCATGTATGACTTAAGAAGATGATATTTAACTGTACAGATGCAACATGTGCTTATATTAGCATCATGATGTTTATCGCCAATTTCTTTTGTGTTTAGACATATGAATAGTCACAAAATTCATATGGAGCTACTGAGAAATAAGTGATGATATTAAGATGGATAATTTCTAAGCTGGCTTTTGAGTTCTTACCATTAATTCAAAATGTATTTTCCTTTCCTTATATGATTTCAGGCAAGTAGATGAACGTGCTGCTTTGGCTAGTTATTTTCTTTTCTAGATAATCAACCTTTATCAGTTAAGTGCAGGTGGCAGAGCTCTTGGCATTTATGGCACAAAACCGGAACCTTTCTTACTGCAAAGTAGTGGAAGTAGTTGCTGAAACGACTGCACCATTAACTCCTATGGCAGAGCTCCTCGTGAAGATCCCTTCTAAACGCGAAGACTTGCCGAAACCAAAGGTAATTTCCAACCCCCCACAAAATTAGAAATGTGGAGGGATTATGCCTGACAACCACTTATCCACTGATCTTAAAACATCTGTCGATTCAAACGTCCAGTTAGTTTCACTTTCACCCAAGCTCCCATGGGAAACTGTAAAAGTGCAGTTTGAGCTAGTCTTTAAGAATAAATTTGAGTTTTGCATGGATTATACTGTCTTAAAAAACTGAATCGAAAGTAATTAGATTAGAATACTCACGGAACTAATCTGTGATTTTGATTGTTGTGGAACATGGAAGCCTGACAGTGGAGCTGGCAATTTGGTGTGAAATATTGGTTTGAGCTTGCACTTCTTTTGACTTGTACTAACTTCTAACACCTCTTTTGGTGGTGCACTTAAATGTCCATTCTACTGCTAAGCTTTGGCCACCGTTGTTGAATATTCCAACATTGAGGAGTCAGGTCCTGATCCTATCGAGGGGGAGGGTGGGAATTATGGGATGATTAGAGGTAATTGCAAGTAACAGGTCATGGTTTTACCAATTAGTAGTAATCCAGAGGGAAAAAAAAATATGGCATGCTCTTCTTCTGCTGGTCATCACACCTTAGACGAAAAATCATGGTTATTACTGTTATCAGGGGATGATTGTGATAAAGAAATATTTCTTGCACAATCAGACACCAGAAGCTCCTAGGACGTCTAGACTCTAGAGCCTCACCTAAAAAGAGCTTGGTAACTGAGGTAGCAAGCATTTCTTAAAGAGGAGGAACTGTCTGAAGAAATATAGCGAGCCCTTTGCATTTCTGCCTCCCATCTGTTATAGGTAGTTTTGGTAAAGCATCTTCTGAGCAATAATTTCAAACAACAGGAACAGGATGCTACAACTAAGCCACTTGATGCTGAACCTGCCAAAAGCTTCATCTCTGAGGTACCAACTGATGTAACTGCGAAGGAAACAGTTCAAAACAAAAGCATGCTGGCTAGGCCTTTGTCTCCTTTCACAATGTAAGCTAGTTTCATCAACACTTTTAACAACCTTGCTCCCCCATCCCCTATGATTTCTGAAAAAATTTAGTTTATGTATATCCGAGGATTAATTGAAGATTTTCACTGTTGATCTTAAATCCATGGTTCTGGAGCTTGTTCATTACCTCACACTTTCCTGCGACACAATCTGGACCCCTCGCCAGATGGGTATGGTCAATACATGTTAGGGAAATTTTGAACTGAAAAAGAGATAAACAAAGAACATGAAGAGAAGGGGGGGGGGGATTTAGACAGATGTTAATGGTGTATGTCTTGCTTATGGATCTTTAGAGCCCCTTATTTGTCTAGGAAGCTAAGGTTTCTTCCTCTGGTACAATTAAAACAGGGTTGGTTTGAGACCACATAAACTGCATATAGCTATTCTGATCAGTTAATGAATTATAACAGAGTTGGTTTCTCCCCGTCATCTGTCTTCCATGACTACATCAATAATTTTTCAGGTATGATGACTTAAAGCCACCTTCCTCACCATGCCCAACTGCTCCCGGTGGTCAAGCAAAGCAAATTGTACCTGATCGTACAGAACCTGTTACACCAACTACTCCAACTAGTTCTTCAGAAACAAAAGCTGATACTGCTGAGACAAATACGATCAAATCGCAGAAAGCACAGCCTCTTTCACCTTATGTTGCGTAAGTTATAACCCATTTTATCTGCTTATGCTACCACAAACACTCTTAACCTTTTTTTTTCTTTTCTGAATAGCTATGAGGATTTGAAGCCTCCCAGTTCTCCAAGCCCATCTCCTCCTGGTAATTCCCGTGAAGAATTTTTGAAGACCTCGATAACTGTGGATGATGTACCAAAGGTCACTAATGGCACCTTGACTGAAGATGCACAGCAGGAAATCATTTTTTACCATTCACCCTACCCTGTGTAAGTCTCTACAGCCACACGTTGATATTCTGACTTCCAAGGGTGTATTCTTCTGATTGACATCAAAATAGAAATGTATTAGTGTGTTTAGTCTGTAGTTTTCATAGCATGTGGAAAGGCTAGATTTTCAAAGGTGATGAGAAGCATGAAACTTTATGGATCAAGCAGGGAACTTTTAACTCTATGTGTGTTCATATGCATGAATCTTTCCCCCTCAGATGATAACTGTTTCAATGGTGTACATTCTGTTTTCGCTTTAATTTCCTATCCTTGCAGCTGCCTTGTGGCTTAGAAATCTAAAACTGTGCATTCAAGATTTGAACAAGTAGCCTTGCTGATTAGTGGTTGGGTTTTGATCTTCAAAGCCAACAACTCAGCATTTGATGTTCATTTTTCTTTCCAATTAATTATTTGCAACTTACTGCTAATCAGAAATGAGGTGTTCTCATTTTTCTTGCAGATATGAAGATTTCAAACCCCCCACATCACCAACACCAGCTGCTCCTAATTCATTGGTCACCTCCATGACCTCAAATCGTGCTGAATCTCAGATGGCTAGCTTGTCAAGTAATGGTCCAGTCGAACCTGTCAAAGTACATGATGATGCAGGGGATGAGCAGACTTCCATACAACCGAAGCCAAGACCACTTTCTCCGTATACTATGTGAGTCGGTCAATATTCTTTTCTTAACTTTGAGATGGCATTTTTCCTGTCTGTTTTCTGTTGTCATTAGAGAAGAGTTACCTGATCTTCCTAGTTTATTAAGCTTAAAGATGCACGATATGTAACATGAGTGTAGGATTCCTGTCTTACTTTTCTTTGACTTTAGGAATTGAAAGAAGTGTTAATTGTATCCAAATCCAGTCCAAATTTGTTTCAGTTTAATCCCAGTTCAGATTAGACTGGACTAATCCACTTACACCCCTACTTTATTAGTTATTACCTACAGTTTAAGTACCATACATATCCGATCACTCAATTTGAAACAAGCGAGAGTTTAAACCTGAACATTATGGTTGGAAATTTGGAATTAAACGCCACGATTGTATCACTTTGAGCCCTTATATCTGATCAATTTAGATAACAATGTATTGCTTGCTGATATATCCTGTTTGCTCCTTGGACAAAAGGTATGATGACTTGAAGCCACCAAGTAGTCCAACACCATCATCACCAGGAAACCAATAACTGTTCTAGCGCGGATATTTTCGACCAAGGGATCACTAACGCCTGGGTGAAATTCAATATCAACTCCATTTTGATGACATGAGTTTAACTGTCAATTCTAAGCTTTGAGCATAGAGTCTTTATGTGCAAAATGTTGTTACTACAATCTGATTCATACTAAAACATGCTCCTTTCTATTGCCATTTGAAGTTATCACGGTTCCTCGTGTATATATTCATTGTGAGCATTAGTGGATTTCTTATTTGGGGTCCGTTTGGTTTGATGGAAAACGTTTTCAATGAAAAATGGTTTTTCATGAATATATTTTCCGGTGGAAAACACAAATGATTACTATTAGTTTTTCTTTATCGGTTTGATGGAAAACTATTGAGCTAAGAAAGGGAAATTGAAGATGCTGGAAATGAGAGAGGAGTAAAATGATATGCCTTCAAACTTGAAGGAAAGTGTTTACAATGGGATGGAAAATAGGGAAAATCGTTTTCCTTCAAAATAAACGGAGCCTTAGTTCAATTTGTATCACCTTCAGGCGGACTTCAAGTGTCAATGATGAAAGATCTCCTTCATTTTGTCATTCTAAATTTACTTGAATTTAGTCCTAAACTTAGAAATTGTTACAATTGTATCATGTTCCAAAATTGAAACCTCGTGGATATAAGTCATATAACAGGATGATAAAAAATGATCTGGCCACAATCTTAGATATGTAACTCTTGACCTCTTGGCCAAAAAAAAAAAAAAACTTCCATCTTGGCCCTTGGGTAAGAAGAGGCAAAGGGTTTAGTCCACATTAAAATAGTGCATTGCTATGTTGTAGTTTATATTACTTCTATTTTTTAGTTGAACCGTTTTCCTCGAGTACACATGATAATGCACTATTTTAAGTCTTTATATCTCTAATTATCAATAAGCAACAATTATAAAAAGTTGATATTATAAAAATATACATTGAAATGAATCTAACAAGATCCCACAGAATTACAATATTTCTTAAGTATAAATAATAAAAGATAGTCAAAGTTAAATAGTAAATAGTATCGAAAATCAAAACGGATTATCTAAAAATACGATGGAAGTATGAACTTTCCCAAGTCAAGTCATCTCATCTTTTGCCATCTCTGATCCCCCCCAGTCTTCACTCTAAACATATAATAAAGTGAAGGCGACAACTTTTTTTCCACAAATTCTAACTAGTTATGTGGTTGCTATGCAAATAGACTCATAATTCCTCTCATCTTGCGAAGCACGGTAGGAAATTTTCATCTTTGTCCGCACTCGGATGCTGAGACTAGACTATAATATATCCTTATTTTAGTCAAAACTCAAACATTGTTTTGATTACCTTGTACTATACGTAACTCAGTGGTACTGATAATATATACTCAACTTCTGTTCATCGTCCTGAAATTATTCAATTATTATGAAAAATATACCATTATACTCTTGGCTGCTTTTACAACCCCCTCCACCACCACTTAAAATCACTAAACCACCAATCGCTATCTCAAATCCACCGACGATTACCACCGATGACAACAATGTCTTTCGATGACGTAATTTTTTTCCAGCAAGATAATTTTTTTTAATTTGTTTTAACTAATTCCATAGACACAAACACAATGGACACAACGTCCAAGCTACAGCCACAGAGTATTGCTATATGATGTAACTGTCGGTACTGTTCTATAGAAAATCTTCTTGTTTTTACCAATTTTCGTTTGTTGCGTGCATCTCTATAAAACCGTGGTTTCAGCACATTAGTTTCAAAAACAAGTACTATTATCCTTCACTTTTATAAAAGAAAGAACAGAGTCATCTTTCTGCAATAACATCAGTATATCTATGATTTATCGTCTTTATATATAGAAATCAAAGTAGAATGTCATGCTGCTCATTTTACTTGGTCATTTTTGCTACTGCGCTCTTCTACTATCTTGAGCTCTCCTTTGCGGGGAACAATGAGACAGATCAGAAGGCGTTGCTCGAAATGAAATCAAAAATAACCCATGATCCATTGGGTGTTATGAGCTCATGGAATGACAACCTCCCATTTTGTACGTGGCATGGCGTTACATGTGATCGTGTGCATCACAGAGTAATTGCACTTGACCTGCAATCCTCCAACCTCACAGGTATTATTTCTCCATACCTCGGAAATTTAAGCTTTCTTAGGGAGTTGCACATTGAAAATAACAATTTACAAGGCACAATCCCGCCTGAAATTGGTCGTTTGCACAGGTTACGTGTTATGTGGCTAGTAAATAATTCCATTGGAGGGAAAATTCCCCGAGATATATCAGGTTGTTCTAGCCTTGTTTCGTTGTATATCTACCGTAATAAGTTGGTAGGAGACATCCCATTTGAGCTTAGTTTGTTATCAGATCTACGTTATCTTCACTTAGGATATAACAACTTGACAGGAAACATTCCTACATCTTTAGGTAATTTATCATCCCTTTCTAAACTCTATTTACCCCAGAGTAACTTGGTTGGAAACATTCCACATAGCCTTGGTAACTTGCATAATCTAACCGAATTTTCGTTATTTGGGAATAATTTGGTTGGAGAAGTCCCACCCTCAATTTTCAATCTTTCATTGTTGAGGATATTAGATTTAGGAGACAATGGATTGGAAGGAAACCTTCCTTCAAGTTTAGGTAACATGCTTTCGTACCTTCGATTTTTCTCCATATATATAAATCAGTTCACTGGAAAAATTCCTACTTCACTATCCAATGCTTCAAATCTAGAACTTCTCCAATTGGGGGAGAACCATCTTCAGGGACAAGTTCCTTCTCTGCATAACTTACAAAGGCTTACGCGCCTACACCTTGGGAGTAACTCCCTCGGGAATGGCCAAGCTACAGATTTGAACTTTGTTTCTACTTTAGCCAATGCCACCAAGTTACAATGGTTGATTATAAATAAGAACAATTTTGGAGGAAACTTTCCAAAGATCATCTGTAATTTCTCCATGCTTATAGCAATAGGTCTTAATAACAATAACATAGTTGGAGATATTCCAATATGCATAGAAAGACTAGTTCGATTGCAGTTTTTCGAGGCTAATGACAATGCACTCTCTGGGTTCATTCCACAAAGTATAGGGAAACTCCAACTCCTAAGTGATTTATTCTTGAGTGGTAATAAGTTATCAGGGAACATACCACTCTCAATTGGAAATTTAACCAAGTTAACTCTTCTTTCCTTATCTAACAATAATCTTGAAGGCCAAATTCCCTCAACTATTGGAAATTGTAAAATGTTATTAGGAGTGGATCTTTCTAAGAATAATCTTAGCAGTAGCATACCCTTAGAACTTCTTAGTCTATCCTCCTTGTCTATATCACTCGATTTATCTGACAACCACTTATCTGGACTCTTGCCACAAGAAGTTGGGCTACTGAATAATCTTGCAGGACTTGACCTTACTAGGAACATGTTTTCGGGTGAAATACCTCACACAATTGGACAATGCATAGCATTAGAGGAGCTATACTTGGGAAGAAACTATTTCCAAGGCGCGATTCCTGATGCATTGCAGATGTTAAAGGGTCTTCAAGTATTGGACTTGTCACAGAATAATCTGTCAGGTGAAATTCCAAAATTCTTAGGGAGCTTGCCATTACACCTGCTGAATCTTTCTTACAATAGCCTAAAGGGAGAGGTACCCACTGGAGGAGTCTTAAGTAATGTTACCGGTGTTTCACTAGTCGGAAACAGTATGCTCTGTGGGGACATACCGAAGCTGAAGTTGCCTAGATGTGATCTTAACCAGAACCAGAAAAGAAAACCAGTCAGCAAAAGGATGTTAATACTTGCAGTTCTTTTCGGAGTTTTTGGAGTTGTTTTACTGGTGGCATTATTTGTATCAATATACAAGTTCTGGTACCAAAAGAGGAGCACAAAACCCACAGCTACTTCAGATCATGATTCTGAAAAGTTTCCCAATTTGTCGTACCAAACTCTTTTAAATGCCACCAATGGATTCTCCTCCGAAAATATGATTGGGCGCGGCACCTTTGGGGTTGTATACAAGGGAGCCTTACATGAACAAGAGGAGACAACAACCGTTGCCATCAAGACATTCAATCTTGAGCATCATGGTGCTTCGAAAAGTTTCATGGCTGAATGTGATGTCCTTCGGAATATCAGACATCGGAATTTAGTCAAGGTGATAACTGCTTGCTCAAGTATAGATTATCAAGGGAACAATTTCAAGGCTTTAGTTTACGAGTACATGGTGAATGGAAGTTTAGAAGATTGGCTTCATCCAGAGGCAATAGACATGATTATTGAGGACACAAGTAATGCACCAAGAAGCTTAAATCTTCGACAGAGACTTGATATAGCAGTTGATGTTGCTAGTGCATTGGAATATCTTCATCATCAATGTGGTGCCTCCATAGTTCATTGCGATCTCAAGCCAAGCAATGTCCTCCTAGACGAAGATATGATTGCACATGTCAGTGACTTTGGGCTGGCTAAATTCCTGTCAAAGAGCATCATCACTAACACTCACTCTAATCAGTCTAGTTCTCTTGGAGTCAGGGGAACTATTGGTTATGCTCCTCCAGGTAAATAAATCGCTTCTTTAACCCCTACTGTCCCTCACTATTAAACTTGTATTACTCGATATGCGAAGAGTGTTCAACCACTTAAGCCATTTTAGACACTAACAAATGCTGATACTACCAATCAAACACCTTTCTTTTTTATGGAAACCAAACAAATAGTATTTGAACATTTTATAGTACCAAAGAAACACTCCGAAGTACGAAATTTGGTTCTTCATGTGCATTGATACTAATATGAAGTTTTTTGGTACTATGAGACTTTCATATTTACTAGAAGCTTTTATCTGTACTATAAAGCTTTCCAATAATGGTAGTAGAACCTTGTTTTGGTAGTCCGAATAATTGGTAATGTCAGCATTGTTATATTTCATCAAATATTTTAAGCATGTTGCAACCTTTGATTTCTAATAATAATAACAGTTACATACCCTGTGAATTTATGCAGAATATGGTTTGGGAAATGAGGTCTCTACCTACGGTGACGTCTATAGTTTTGGGATCCTTGTACTAGAAATGTTCTTAGGAAAGAGGCCTACAAATGATATGTTCAATGGAGGTATGAGCCTCCATCACTTTGTGAAAGAAGTTCTTTACAAAGAACAAGTTACCGAGATTTTAGATCATACTCTCCTTAATGATCTAGCTAGAGAGGAGAACAATCAAGACGTCGAATTCGAGGGCTTGATTTCTATTCTTCAAGTTGCAATTACTTGCTCTTCAGAGAACCCAAGTGAAAGGTTGGACATGAGTGATGTGGTTACTAAGCTATCTTCAATTAGAAACAAGATCTTTGGAGCTCGTTTACAACAAAGAAGGACAATTATCCAAGCAGGTAAAAATGTTTTTCTATTGCATTCCCTTTAACAGTTACATTCATAGTTTACAAAAGAAAGTAGGATTACTACTCTTTTTTTGTTGGTGAACAGACGAACATAACATTAACTAAGTCAAACCCGAAATAAGTTATTACAGTCCAAGATGTACTCATTTTTGCAACAAGGGGGTGGAAGTAGGATTACTACTCTTGACATCTCGTTTTTGTTTCTCTTGGTTGCAGATCCATGAAGGTAATTGATGTCTTACCATGCTGAGCTGCCTACAAGAAAACTTGTGGTGCATTTGTACACTTATTAGATGGATTTCAAAAGGTGTTTAGGCAAATAATAAGTATTTGTAAGAAAGTGTATATGCATTGTAACTTGTAAGGCTAGTGGCTTTCATATATGTTTGATGCTTGTAGTGATGTAGTCTCCTAGCAAAGTTGGCCATGAAATAGGCTAGAGTTTGCTATGATTTTATCATTATTTGGTGTTTGTATTGAGGTGTTCCTTTTTCATCTATGGTCCATCGTACATTATTCTTCTATTCTTAAATGATTGTCTTGTTTGACTTTTACGGTTTCGATGCACTACTTTATCGTTAATATTTCTAATCTAAAATTAGTGAGCTTGGTAATCATTACTTATTGATATATTGAAACTGTACATTGATACAAATCTACCAATAATTTTTCGATAATTTTTTTTAAGAAAAATCTTATCATTTTGATACTTAAAATGGTGAGAAATACGTCAAAAATTTATAAGTTTGACCATAAAGTCAAATATAACAATTATATGAGGATGAATGGAGTAGCATGATTTATCTCTCACACAACCACAATATTGATTCATATCTTCAATTTGAATTATCATCAACTAAATCTAGAAACATACTTCAATAAGATTAATCATATTATTTTGGGTCATTAAGGCAACCAATCAAGTCATTATAAGATTATTTTATTTTTAAATTTTTTTGACAAGCAATCATTTTATTTTAAATATACTTGAAAAAGTAAACTCTAAGATAATACTACAATAACATTGAAAAAGTACTAGAAATGATATACTGCAATAACATTGAAAATGTACTAGAAAGTAGAAATGACATATTAATATCATCTTTAGTAATTATTATAGAGAAGGCATTGTGTCAGACTGCTCTGATACAATAGAAGTGGTCGGACCAGCCTCACCAACAACCAATTGAAATAACAAAAGAACCAACTGAAAGAAAAAAAGAACTAACTGAAAGAGTAAAAAAACCAATTGAAAGAAAAAAAGAACTAACTGAAAGAATAAAGTAACCAACTGAAAGGATAAACCAACCAACTGAAAGAATAGACCAATGAACTGAAATAATAAATCAATTAACTGAAACTGTAAAAAATAAGTCAAAGACATCAATTGAAATAAAAAAGACATCAACTGAAACATTATAAGCATTAAATGACAAAAAAAAAATCGTCCAAAAAACGAGTCAACATTTACACCTTTCCTACCGGTTAGCATCATCTGTCGGTTAAGCCGCAGTAATCTTCGAAAACACCAAATCACCAACTTTCTCACACACGTGTCTACCTCTCTCTAACTATTCTGATTTCTCATCATCAACCTTCATTTTCTCTCTCCTCTCCTTCTTCAATGGCGGCAGCTATGGCGAGTCCTGCGAGAATCACACCTTATTCTCAAACAATGGTGTCCTCTCCAGCTTTCTCTCCGCCGAGGCAGTCGTCGGAAGTTTCATCCAATTCTTCCGAACAACCTGATTCTATAAGTCGAGCTTTGAGTTTCTCCAGAAATGGCGTATCTATAAGTCAGAGGTGGCGGCGGAGTTTTGGGCTCAGCCCGTCTGACAGTAAGCATTGGTCAGACGGTCTGATCCAATACTTTCACTTATATATAAACTATTCACCTTAAATAAAGATAAAACAAACCAAAACCTAATTAAATCTCATCAAGTGTGATATTTATATTCGATGATAAAAAAAGACCTCAAAAACTCTAATGGGAAAGTAAATGACATTTTTTATTTTTTGAAGAGAGAAACTGATGGGTTTTAAAATATACCGCAAGTGCACGGTGTCTGTTTAGCAGAAACTGGCAAATACGGGTCGATCCACAGGGAGAGGAGTTCTACAAATTTATGTTCAATTATCTAACTACTTCCAGAGAGGAAAAATAATTGAGGAATTAATAACTAAGCTAGAGTAAACTAGAACGCAGAAAAATGGAATTTATCAAATAATTAAAAACCTAGGGCAATCGATCAGTCCACCATGCTTATACCAGATTAATCAATATAATATAGTTCAACAACACTTGGATTGAGGTTCAAATAACTAAACTATTTCGTTAATCCTTGATCAGGCATTAACAACTCCTAGATTAACATATGCCAGTACGGTCGCTCAACATAATCAGATCTACCTATTGTAACAAGCCTCTAATGAATATGATCTTTCGATTCTAATTCTTATTAGCTAAACATAACTCATGATATTGCGCAATTACATGAATTAAACAAGTATAACAAATCAATAGGAATTATTTTAATTCAATCCAATTATTGAAGAACATCAAACCACAATCAAAAAGGTATACACATGGTTTCCCTCTCTAAACCCTAGAAATAGACTACTCACTCATGATGATATTGAAAGCAATAAACATAATCAAAGTAAAAGAATTCATGAAATTAAACTAAGTAGAGAAGAATACCAAATGATTGAAGAACGATGAAAAAGCAAATCGACGATCTATATAATCTTCCAATATAAAAGTTCAACAAAACTAGAGAGAATAAACTAAGTATTTTTGGCCCTAAAACGTAAATAATGAGATAGTCTCTCGAAAATATAAAAAAATTTATTTATACTATTTACAAAACCGGCTAAAAAAACCCGAAAAATCGCGTCCGGAGAGGCCGCCCGGTCGGGCGACGGTGATCAGAAATTTACGACAAAAGAGGAATTCCGCCCGGTCAACCGGGCGAGCCGGCCCGGTCGGGCGCGCAAGCATAATTCTTCGTTTGGTCGCCCGGTTGGGCGGGCGAAATGAAGGGTGAAAAATCCCAAGTATTGTAGTTCGCCCGGTCGGGCGCGTAAGTGTTCCTTCCGTTGTTTTGTTCAGCTGCTAAGTGTGGGAGTCCGCCCGGTCGGGCCACACCGCCCGGTCGACCGGGCGAAGGTGTTTCCATGTCTTTTTCTTCGTGGAATCCAACCGAAACGCTCATGCGGTCTTCCGGATACGCCTTGGACCTTGTGTGATTTCTAGACTTCCGTGTTGCGACTCCGATAAAGGTACAAAGTGCCAAATACGCATCAAAACCTGCAAAACACGACAAGAACTCCAAACACATCAAATCCACAAGAAAAGAGCTCAAACGAGCCCAAATCGACTATCAAAACTAAAGGGATTAGAGTAAAGAATCGATGAATAATGAACACATCAGAAACAAACTAGACATGGCTCCTAACATAGGACTAACCTACAACATCCTTTCGGATGATGGAAGAAAAAACAACATCATTAATTCATTAGAAGAAAACCAATAAACCAAGGGCGAAAAAGAATGACCCTAGTGAGCCATATAATCCGCCGCTTGATTCGCTTTAGAAAACAATTATTGATGGAACTGGAGAGTGGAGATTGCATTAAAAGACCGCAAATCCACAAGAGAGTTTATCACCAGAGAACGAGTAACCCAAAGAACCCTCCAACATTGCCGGATCGCATTAATAACCACTGAATTATCATCTTTCACCTCGAGAGATCCAATCCCAAGAAAAAGGGCAGCCCTCAACTATGTCCGGAGCCCCCAAGCCTCAGCCTAAAAGATCGAACAATACGAAGAGAGAGTCATAGCACTAGCGAGACACAAATCCCCATAATGATTACAGTAGTAAAACAAAACGAGGACATTTGAATGAGTTTCATGCTAATGAAAGATAATTTTAGGTTACATATTAATCTAACAATCCGACTTGCGTGGACCCGGTTCACACTAAAAATAGTGTGGACCAGGCCCACGCACGTGACCCATTAAACATTACTAAACTTTTAATTACCAAAAATGCGCGATTTTCTCTCTCTTCAATACTTCCAAAATCCGCCACTTTCTCTCTCTTCAATATTTCCAAAAACCATAGATTCAATCGCTATTAAATTTCTGCAAATTATTGTTTTCTCCATTGAAATTACCTACAAACTAAATCGATTCTTCAACAATTTCCTTTCGAATTGAACAATTGCGAAAAATTCATGGAAAAATCAGGTTTAATTGATCAAATAGATCTCAATCAGAGTATTGAACCATATAGTATAGACAATCTATATCACTCGACGACGGCGAACAACATTGAAGCAATCGACGACGAAAATCATCACAATTCAATCCAAAATGAGCATCAAGATTCACTGATAATAGATCTCAATAATACACCAACTGTTGAAGGTAACAGCATCCAAATCAATAGTTTCATTTCTTTAATTAAGCAAAAGAGTAACACTATAACTTTATGTAGGTAATGTGGTTCTGTTTCATGATGAGATAGAAAATCAATATCCTACTTCAATTGTTTCAAGTGATGAATCTAATTCAGCTGTCATTTCAGGTAAGTAGTTACACTATATTAAAAATAGATACACTATATGATACAGAGATACACTATATCATACAGAGATACATTATATTCTATAGGAAAACAATAGGAAATATAGAAGTTATTTACTTACATGCATTACAGAAACATACACTATATCATTTTGTTATACACTATATCATTTTATTATACACTATATCATCGTAACATACACTATATCATTGTAACATACACTATATCACTCTAACATACACTATATCATTTTAATATACACTATATCACTATAACATAAACTATATCATTTTAACATTACACTATATCACTGAAACATACACTATATCATTATAACATACACTATATCATTTTAACATACACTATATCATATCAATATACACTATATCATTCTAACATACACTATATCATTGTAATATACACTATATCATTTTGTTATACACTATATCATTGTAACATACACTATATCATTGTAATATACACTATATCAATAAGTACACTATATCACTGAAACATACACTATATCATTGTAACATACACTATATCATTGTAACATACACTATATCATTCTAACATACACTATATCAATAAGTACACTATATAATCTATACATACACTATATCATTTAAACATACACTATATCATATTAATATACACTATATCATTTTAACATACACTATATCACTATATCACTGTAACATACACTATATCACTGAAACATACACTATATCATTATAACATACACTATATCATTTAACATACACTATATCACTACAACATACACTATATCATTGTAACTTCCACTATATTACTGAAACATAAACTATATCACTATAACATACATTATCAATATACACTATATCATTTTAACATACACTATATAATATTAATATACACTATATTAGAACAGAAGCACATACACTATATCATTCAAAACTACACTATATCAAAAATTCCAACACTATACCAATCTAAAAAACAATATATGAAATAGAACACAATAATTCATATTACATAACAGAAAAAAACATTAACCAACTTCATATATATATTTAGCATTCATCAATTAATTACAAAACATTTGTCACTAATATGACATAACAATGTCATTATTTAGTGACAAATAATAATAGTTTAAAGATTCTTCATCTTCCAAAAAAGGAGTTGCTTACATTAATAACAGTCCCAGCTAAAAAAAAACACAAAAAAACACCTAGCCCTAACTAACTCTAATTAATGCTTTATTCTTCACCAAATAAAATTGGGAACCCATCACAGTAAGCCCACCACTCACCACTAATGTGAGCCCAAAAATCAACACCATCTTCAAAAATTATGGACTTGAGAGCCCAGGCCTTCATGGAGGTGTCCTCCCACTCAGGCCTCCAATGAACTGAATCCCTTATTTTCCACAACTTCCTCCATGTTTTACAGACATTCATCACATCTTCAGAATACCAACATGATACTTTAGAGAACACATGAAAGGCCATAATTTGTTCCATACCCAACAGTTCGTGGGCATCTTCTAAACCATACCTTGCAATGGTCCTCCACTCTCTGCACACACTTTCCACACACTCTCTGTCCTTTGGGTCAGAAAGTCGAGGGAAAATATGGAAACGTAGAATCTCATGCATTGAGAGGACTGGATGAAGTTGATCAAGGAAGCCATTTAACCTTCGAAAAAATACAAAAAATCAGCATAAAACAAATATCAAACCAACACTACACTACCCCTTCTTTTACCCTCTGTTTTACATCTTCTTTTAATTTTAACTTGTTGAGTTTAACTTCATCATTTCAAAGGAAACCTAAACTATACTTGTTTACTAACAATTAATAACAATTCGCTAAAAAAATTAAAATAATTATCACAAAACCTAAACTGTATGATAACCCAAAAAAAAATTCACATAAAATTTAACATAAACAAAAAAAAAAACAGAATTATGAATGTACCTTGCTAAAGTAAGAAAATGAGTTCAAAAATCTCTTTCAAATGCCTTAAAAATCTCTTTCAAAATCGCCTTGCTTAGTATGGTGGGTTTCTTAGTGGAAATAGCTGAGAAGAAATGAAAGGGTGCCATTCTTTTTAAATGAAGTGACTGCAGCTCAGGAAATCATCAGAAGATTATGCGCAGTACCCAACAAAAGTAATTATTACTTTTTGTTAATAAACCATAGCTTAACTACAGTTGGCTTAGTTTTATTTAACTATGGCCATACTAATAAAACGTTACGTACATAAAGTTCTAAAATACCAAATTTTAATTCACTATATTATAAATAAAACCTTACGTACACTATATCATACATAAATAAACTATATAAAATATAAATACACTATATCACATACACTATAAGGTTCATACAATATATTAATAGATAGTTACATTATATTTAATACACTATATAATATATACATACACTATATAATATCCATATACACTATATCATTTTATTGAAATCATAGCCAAAAACACTATATAAAAATGCATATTATTGTAAGATACACTATATCACATTTACATACACTATATCATTTTAATATACACTATATAATTTTTTAACATACACTATATAATTATAACATACACTATATCATTTTAACATACACTATATCATATCAATATACACTATATCATTTTAACAATACACTATATCACTGTAACATACACTATATCATTTCAAGATACACTATATCACTTTAGCATACACTATATCACTTTAGCATAAACTATATCACTTTAACATACACTATATCACTGTAACATACACTATATCACTGTAACATACACTATATCACTATAACATACACTATATCATATCAATATACACTATATCATTTTAAGACACTATATCACTTAAATATACTATATCACTTAACATACACTATATCATTATAACATACACTATATCATTTAACTACACTATATCATTAAATACACTATATCACTGTAACATACAATATATATATCACTGTAACATACACTATATCAGTTTAACATACACTATATCAGTTTAACATACACTATATCACTGTAACATACAATATATATATCACTGTAACATACACTATATCATTTTATTATACACTATATCATTTTAACATACACTATATCATTTCAAGATACACTATATCACTGTAACATACACTATATCACTGTAACATACACTATATCATTTTATTATACACTATATCATTTTAACATACACTATATCAGTCTAACATACACTATTCACTTAAACATACACTATATCAATTTAACATACAATATAATAAAAGTGACAAAAATAACTTCATTCTTTTATAACAGGTTCAATTGGCCAATTACTGAATAAACATGAAATTGGAGGAGTTTTACTTGGTCAAGTAAGATCAACATTGGATGATATACATGAGCTATATTGTCAGCATGCTGCTATAGTAGGTTTCAGTGTTAGAAAATCCAAAAACAGAAAAAAAGAAGGGACATCAGTTGTGCATGAAAAGTACTATGTCTGCTCTGCTCAAGGGAAAAGAAATACCAAAATCAAAGAAAAACAGGTAGAGAATAATACAGATATAATAATACAAGACAGCAAATCAAAGAAACAAAGGACACGAAGAGTTATGATCACAAGAACTGAATGTCCTGCACTGATTAGAGCAAAGATGAACACTGAAGGACATTATGAAATTGTGCAGCATGTTATAAAACACAATCATCCACTTACTAGAGAACCATTAAATTACCTTCATAGATCTGAGCGTCAGATGAGTGAACCAAAGAAACAAACCATAGAAGCTATGCAAGAGTGTGGGCTGAGGCCGATAGATTCATTCCGATATATGAGTACAGAAGCAGGTGGTGAAGATGTATTGGGTCATTCCATGAAGGACCACTTCAACTGCTGTTATAAACTCAAAATAAAACCAATTGAGGGAAAGGATTCACAAAAAGTTGTTGATAACCTTTATGAGCAGATGCAAACAGATAGTAACTTCTTCTTTAGAGTAAGATTGAATGATGAAGGAAAGGTTTGCTGCTTGTTTTGGAGAGACTCTATGATGCTTGAGGACTATACAATCTTTGGAGATGTTATGGTTTTTGATACTACATATAGGACAAACAAGTATAATCTTATTTGTGCACCATTTGTAGGAATTAATAACCATTGGAAAAACACAATGTTTGCATGTGCATTTCTTGCCGATGAGACAATACCATCATTTGAATGGCTTTTTGAAACATTCAAGAAGTCAATGAAAGGTAAATGTCCAATAACTATATTCAGTGACCAAGATGCAGCAATTGCAGGAGCAATAAAAAAGGTACTCATGTTTATGTGACATTTGCACAACTTCTGTTATGTACTATTGAAAGAGCAAAGACTAACTAAATAAACTCATTGACAGGCTTTCCCAACATCAAGACACAGGCTATGTTTATGGCATTTGAGTCAAAATGCAAATCAACAATTTGGATTGATGAAAGCTGATAAGGAATTCAAGAACATTTTTCACAAGTGTCTCAGTGGTTGCATTACAACAACAGAATTTGAACAAACTTGGACCACAATGACAACAAAATACAAACTAGAAGATGATCGCTGGTTCAACAGATTGTATAGTTTGAAAGAAAAATGGTGTACAGCATTTAGCAAAGACTTCTTCTCTGCTGGAATACTATCTTCACAGAGAAGTGAAAGCGCAAACCATGCTATTGGGTTTAAGGCAAGCAAAACCACTAGCTTAAGTGACTTCTTTTCAATATTCCAACAGACAGTAATAAGATGGAGAAGACAGGAAGAAAGGGATGATTTTGACTGTACAAAAGGAATACCAAAATCAGATCTCTGCATGAGTCCACTATTAAAACATGCTGCTTTAGTGTACACACATACTCTTTTCAGAGATTTTGAGGATGAATTCAAACATGCAATGGCAAGTTCAATTGAACTAGTTGGTACACAAGGGAACACTCTGACATACAGAGTTTTCCTCAATGGCATTGATGGTTCTTCTCAACAAGTCTCGTTCAATTACCCAGAGATGACAATTGAGTGTGGATGCAGAAATTTTCAAGAATCAGGTTGGTTGTGCTTTCATGCCATAAGAGTTCTACACTTACATTCTGTCCAAAAAATTCCAGAGAAATACATATCATCAAGGTGGACAAGATTTGCAAAAAAAGAAGTTTGGGAGAAATTTGATAATCAATTGAGAGAAAAAGGAGAAATAAACAGCTTCACACCATGGAGGCTGCACATGATAAGGAGGTATGTAAACACGGTATACAATGTATCATTTTATTATACACTATATCATTTTAATATACACTATATCATTTTATTATACACTATATCATTTTAACATACACTATATCATTCTAACATACACTATATCATTTTAACATACACTATATCATTTTAACATACACTATATCATTTAAACATACACTATATCATTTTAACATACACTATATCACTGTAACATACACTATATCACTGTAACATACACTATATCATTGCAACATACACTATATTACATAGAAATACAGTATATGTTTCTCTATATACTAACACATTAATTTCATAAGGTACTATAACCTCATATTAAAGAGCCACAGAATAGAACCAGCTAGAGCAGTGATAGAGGAAAGTTTCAAGAAAACAAATTCAAGAGTTGAAGAATTAATAAAGATAGAAGAAGCAAAAGCATCAGCAGAAAAAGCTAAAGCTCATGAGAAAGCATTACAAGAAGCAGCTGCAGCATTACAAGCTAATGAGAATCAAGAGAACAACGCACAAGAATCACCACCAATACCAACAGTCTTGGATCCAGATAGAGCAGTCACAAAAGGAAGAGACAACAAGCGAATAAAGGGACACTATGATTTATACAAGAAGGCCTCAAAAAAAGGGAAAAAAAGACACAAGGAGTTTGGAAGTATAACTCCTAAAGAACATCTGTTCTAAAACACTTTACCAAGAGAACTATACAATGTTTTCAATCATTTGATATATTTATGAATTATACTGTAACATACACTATATCATTTTAACAAACACTATATGATTATAACACACACTATATCACTTTAACATACACTATATCACTGTAACATACGCTATATCACTATAACATACACTATATCATTTTAACATACACTATATCACTGTACACACTATATCATTTTCTTATACACTATATCATTTAACATACATATATCATTTAAACATACACTATATCATTTTAACATACACTATATCATATCAACGTACACTATATCATTTTAACATACACTATATCATATCAACATACAATATATCACTTTAACATACACTATATCATTTTAATATACACTATATCACTGTAACATACACTATATCATATCATTATACACTATATCATTGTAACATACACTATATCACTATAACATACACTATATCATATCAATATACACTATATCATATTAATATACACTATATCACTCAAACATTCACTGTATCACTGAAACATACACTATATCACTATATCACTGTAACATACACTATATCATTTTGACATACACTATATCATTTTAACATACACTATCATTCTAAGATACACTATATCATTGTAACATACACTATATCATTCTAACATACACTATATCATTTTAACATACACTATATCATTTTCACCTACAGTATCATATAGAATGATATGTATAGAATAACACTGTATATAAAAATATACACTATATCATGTAGAATAACACTATATCATTGAAAACCATACTATTTCACTACAAACTACTGTTAGATTACTAACACTATTTCTAAAATCATTCAAGACTACATAATTACATTGTTTGTAAACCTATTATATCAACACCAACCTAGTACTAGATTAGTAACATTGTTTGTAAAATTAGTGAAATACATCAATATAGTTTTACTTTCCTAATTTGACAGTTATCTTTTTCTTGATGCCTTCTTCTTCTTTGCATCCTCAACTTGTTTCTTCTTCTTCTCCTCCTGCATTGCATTTCTCAAATCCTGTTCTATCCTCTCACTCTCTTCAGCTTTCTTCTTTCTATTGTTTTCAATTAAAGCAACAGTCTCTGATCTCTTTGATCTGATGATATCACGTTTTCCACAAGCTGACTTCTATTCTTATTCAGATCAGAAAAAATCATGCAACCACACAAAGAGCTCTTGTTGCTTTCCTAATATTCTCCTGAAAATAAATTAAATAAGTAAGAAACAATATATAAAAAAAATTAGATAACTCACTAAAAAATAATTATATTAAACTTACATCATTCAAATATGGGCATTCAAACTCTTCAGAGCCTTCAAAAAGTAGCATAAGGACAAGTATGTAGACACCACAATCCAAATCATATGCACCTTTTTTCCAGCTTCCTTTCACTTCTGTCATACTCCATAAACCCATATCATCACCTTGAGATTGTGGGATTTTATAACATTGGAAAAGACTTGAAACTCCATCAGCAATGATTGAACTGAGAGTCTCCATCATTTTCTATATTTTCATCATCATCCCAAATCTTATTATCAACATAGAAAACAGTCCTTTTCTTTGTGTCCAGCACAAACAGGACAAAATGATTACCTCCTTTCACCAAAACAGGGAAAAAAACCTACAAAATTAAAACAAGTATAAACTACACTATATCATATACAAACATACACTATATCTTTTTAATATACACTATATCATATCAATATACACTATATATTTAAACATACACATATATCAAATATACACTATATCATTTAACATACACTATATCATATCAATGTACACTATATCATTTTAACATACACTATATCATATCAACATACACTATATCATTTTGACATACACTATATTACTTTAACATACACTATCATTTTAACATACACTATATCATATCAATATACACTATATCATTTTAACATACACTATATCACTTTCACATACACTATATCATTTTAACATATATACACTATATCATTTTAACATACACTATATTACTTTAACATACACTATATCATTTTAACATACGCTATATCATTTCAATATACACTATATCATTTCTATATACACTATATCACTTAAACATACACTATATCATTCTAACATACACTATATCATAATTTCAAAAACAGAATTTGTCTCACCAATTCAACAGTAGCATCCAATTTTTTTATGTTATTCAACTCTTCAATTTGAAACTTCCAGCATGAGATCAAATCATCAATGCGTTTAGCATCATTTTCATCTTCAAACACATTGAATAATGCAGCCTGCAACATAAGAACTCATATTATGATGAATAATGCATGCAAAGATAAACAAATAAACAACATAAAAATATATTACAATAAAGTTCTTACACTCTGAGAAGAAGTAAAGTAAAACTTTTTTCGAGGACAGGGTTCATTAATATTCAACATTCTTGACCAATTGTCTAAAACTGATTCGAACATCTCAGTCTCAGTACCAATCGTCCAAATCTCACTCCTAGGTATAGAGAAGAAGACATCATCCAGCTTAAAGATCTCTTCACTGCAACAAGCAACACAAATTGTAAGAATATTTTCAATAAAAACAATACATTAAACAAATTTCAGTTAATAATTTACCTCCCATCTAAAGGATGTTGATTTTCAGAACAGTAATCAACAGCCTCCCTTAAAAATATTGGAAGATCTTGCATCACATGTTCAAAATCTTTCATCATCTTAGAAAGATGAGTGAATGGACCCCCAACTGCATATTCATCCAGCCTTAGAGTTGACTTGGCTGGACCCCTAGACAAAGAATTCTGGAAAGCAGTCCATGAATTTTCCTCAATAATTATATTTTCAGCTGCCTCATTAAAAACGCTATTCACAACGTTGTTGATCACATCATTAGTTCTCTGAGTCACCTGAGTGACTACAAAGCTAGGGAATGCAGTAGTAGAAGGATTAGACACTTCCCAACCAGTTGGCAAATCCTTCACAACTTCTGCAATTGATACAATCTCATCAAAGTACTTCTGATAAATTGCACTTGACAATATTTTGTCCAAATCATCTTGGGAAGGATTTTCAGAAGGAGGATCGCCAACCATATGAGAGGCCTTCCAACTCTTCAACGCATCTATATGACAATGAGAGACAACATCCAAATCCCTCTTCCACAGCAACCACATAGCATGAAGCTCCTGTTAAAATCATAGCAAAAAACAATATATCAAAACGCACATTATTGTAACATACACTATATTATTGTAACATACACTATATCATTTTAATATACACTATATCATTTCACCATACACTATATCATTTTAACAATATACACTATATCATTTTAACATATATACACTATATCATTTTAACATATATACACTATATCATTTTAACATACACTATATTACTTTAACATACACTATATCATTTTAACATACACTATATCATTTAATATACACTATATCATTTCTATATACACTATATCACTTAAACATACACTATATCATTCTAACATACATATATCATTATAACATACACTATATCACTTAAAGATACACATATCATTGTAAAATACACTATATCACTGTAACATACACTATCATATCAATATACACTATATCATTTTAACATACACTATATCACTTTCACATACACTATATCACTGTAACATACACTATATCACTCTAACATACACATATCATTTGAACATACACTATATCTTTTTAACATACACTATATCATTTTAACACACACTATATCATTTTAACATATACTATATCATATCAATATACACTATATCATTTTAACATACACTATATGATATTAACATACACTATATCATACCAATATACACTATATCACATATAACCAGGCTATATCAGTCAAAACTCAACTATATCAGAAAATTGAACTTACATCTCTAGCTTGAGCAGTTATTTCTTCATCAGTCTGACTTCCTGCCGGAAGCTCAAACTGAATATAAAGCTTGCCCTTCACCTTCCTCTTGGGCGCAGCCTCCTTATCACCACCACTACTTCCACCACTTCCTGTATCATCACTCAATACAGGACGTGGTACATACTGAACTTCAATTTTCCTTTGAACCGGCTTCAACCGGTTGAAATCAATTTGTCCATCTTCATGAAGTAAAACTTTGCACTGATTGGATAAGTTTCATCGAGTAAACCACTCCCAAACTTATCACAAAGTACTTCACGACGAACTCTCTTTGAAATTGACTCATTATCCCAAAGAGCCAAAAGAGGGAGTTGAGTTGGAGGCACCCCATCACCAATTTGTAGGTGATGGAAGTAAATCAACTGCAACAATATTATACAACCACTATAATGCGCACGGCCAGCTTTAGACCACATCGAGTTCTTGAACAGAACATTTGCATACATCAATCTACCCAAAATATATTTACACCAATTGTAATGAGGAATTTTCTGAACCTCATGTACAGCTAGAACAAGTCGCAAATCAAGCGTGTTATTTGCAACTGGAGCTAAAAAAGAGGAAAAGGCAAATAAAACATAAAGCTTTTTAAACACCTCCCCACCATCCACTAACTTCTTTAGCTCAGAATATACAGCACTCAAACCAATCTGACCTTTCTCCCGATCAACTTTAAAATACTCCCTCCAACTTGCTTTTAAATCAAAATGCGGATTATCCGCATTAGGTCCCCTAGAGACATCCAGCACATCCTGTCCTTCGACCATAGGGAACTGAAAGACATCATAAACATCATATTGGTTCACTTTGAACTCCTTCCCATAACCCACCTTAAACATCCCCGAACCACCATCGAACCTATCCACCAACCATGCACTCAAAGCATTGTTAGTCCTCGTAATCTTCAAATGCAACAAAGAACCAAAACCTATTTCAGTAACAGCTTTTTTCTGCTCAGAAGTAAAAGCTTCATTCAACTCACAAAGCCTTTTACCACAGCAATTAGTTCTGAACGGGTTTAATGTATTTTCTTGAGGAACACTGGATATTTTCTTCTTCTTCATAGATACCAAGGTTTGATTCAGACTTGCATCTCTTACCCTCTTCATGACTTTTGGTACTTCTCGTATTACAATCATTTTACCAACATTAGTTCCTTCACTAACACCAGGATCACTTCTTCTATCCTGCTCTCCAATGTGCTCTGCAAAAATAATTGTAACATACACTATATCATTATAACATACACTATATCATTTTAACATACACTATATCATTATGACATACACTATAGCATTCTAACATACACTACATCATTATACCATACACTATATCACTTTAACAAACACTATATCACTGAAACATACACTATATCACTGAAACATAAACTATATCACTATAACATACACTATATAATATCAAAATACACTATATCACTTAAACATACACTATATCATTGTAACATACACTATATCACTGAAACATACACTATATCATTTAAGCATACACTATATCATTATAACATACACTATATCATTTTAACATACACTATATCATTATGACATACACTATAACATTTTAACATACACTATATCATTATACCATACACTATATCACTTTAACAAACACTATATCACTGAAACATACACTATATCACTGAAACATAAACTATATAACTATAATATACACTATATCATATCAAAATACACTATATCACTTAAACATACACTATATCATTGAAACATACACTATATCACTTAAACATACACTATATCACTATAACATAGACTATATCACTGAAACATACACTATATCACTATAACATACACTATATCACTGAAACATACACTATATCACTATAACATAAACTATATCACTGAAACATACACTATATCATATCAAAATACACTATATCACTTAAACATACACTATATCATTGAAACATACACTATATCACTTAAACATACACTATATCACTATAACATAGACTATATCACTGAAACATACACTATATCACTATAACATACACTATATCACTGAAACATACACTATATCACTATAACATAAACTATATCACTGAAACATACACTATATCATATCAAAATACACTATATCACTTAAACATACACTATATCATTGAAACCTACACTATATCACTTAAACATACACTATATCACTATAACATAAACTATATCACTGAAACATACACTATATCAGTATAACATACACTATATCACTGAAACATACACTATATCATTTAAGCATACACTATATCATTTAAGCATACACTATATCATTTAAACATACACTATATCATTCTAACATCACTATATCACAGATAACATACAATATATCACTGAAACATACACTATATCATTGTAACATACACTATATCACTATAACATACACTATATCATATCAATATACACTATATCATTTTAACATATACACACTATATCACTATAACATACACTATATCATATCAATATACACTATATCATTTTAACATATACACACTATATCACTCAAACATACACTATATCACTGAAACATACACTATATCACTGAAACATACACTATATCGTTGTAACATACACTATGACATACACTATATCACTTAAACATACACTATATCATTGTAGCATACACTACATCACTTTAACATACACTATATCATTTTAACATACACTATATCACTTTAACATACACTATATCACTGTAAAAGAAATATCACAAAATATTAATTTAAAAATAAACCTAAAAAAAAGCATAACTCCAAAATTGAACAAAAATCAACAGAAATTTATCATCCAAACAATAAAAATCGCACAAAAAATCAACGATGAGTAATTGAACTACAAAACATCAAAAATACAAAAATTATAAGAAATTATAGTAAAAACTAAAATCAACAACATAATTACCATCAGTGTGAGAAATATCACAAAATATTAATTTAAAAATAAACCTAAAAAAAAGCATAACTCCAAAATTCAACAAAAATCAACAGAAATTTATCATCCAAACAATAAAAATCGCACAAAAAATCAACGATGAGTAATTGAACTACAAAACATCAAAACTACAAAAATTATAAGAAATTATAGTAAAAATGGTCAATCAACAACATAATTACCATCAGTGTGAGAAGTTCCAGTAACCTCCGGAACTTTTGCACCAGTAACCTCCGAAACTTTTGCACCATCGCCAAGACCAAGCGATGAACGCAAACCTCTACTTTTGCAGCATTTCCGTTACCAAGCGTCTTCTTTCCCATCGCTAAATTCAAATTTTACCAGAACTCAAAATGAAAAAATTATGGCAGAGAGAGATTACACAAAACTGAACTTTAAGAGAGAGAAACTGAACAACTTAGGGCAGAAGTTAGTGGGAGGAGGTTATGACAAGAGAAAAGATGAAACAAGACAGTTTCTGAACAAATCTGAGGAGAGAGAAAATATTAGAAGATATGCGCGCGAAAAACTGAAAAGGCAATAAACTCACGTGATATGGATTGGGTGCACACTAAGTTAGTGTGCACCGGGTTCATATTAGTTTTTTTATTAATCTAATACACGCTCCGTTTATTTTTGTTCATATTAATTATGTTCGATATATATGAGAAAAATATAGTTAATAAAAGTTTGTGGCCGAAAATGTAGCAATTCAAGTAGGGCAACCAACGAAATTCCGACTCTGTGGACCGACGGCGCCTGGGGAACTCCGCCATTCGAAGTTTCACGAAGGAATCAAACAAAGTTTAAAAAATAAAGAAAGAAATTTCACTTTTCGTAAGTTCTCATACAAATTTTGATCCTTTTTATTTGCATAGTGTTGAAAAATAAATACTTTATCTGTTTATAAAGGTTGCAACATTTTAATTTTTACAGTATGTTTATTTGATTTACACCAGAGGAAATTAAAGATATTGATGGTTAAATTATGCGTTGACAAGCGTGAAAGTTAAAATGTTGTATAATTTAGAAAACAAAGGAAGTATATTGGGTCAAACATAATATAATGGAGTATATTTAACACTTGCTTTGAAATTCATGGAGTAAATATTTAATTTCTTAGTGCGTGTATAATCGAGGTCAAATTGCTTGCTTGAAAGTTCAGAAGATTCTGGTGTTTAAATATTAGTAGATATTAGCTAAGTAGCTAAGCATTTAAGCAAGAGAGTCTAAGGTTTGAATGTGAATGTTATGTTCTTTATTTCGTAAATAGTATTATATATTTCAACCCCTTGATTAGTCAAAGATTTGGTGATTCTGGTATATGTTGTTCTTCAATACGAGAGTAGGAGACAAACAAATGATTTTATGATTGTTCTGGTTTTCTCAAGCCACAAGCCCACAACCGTAGATTACTGCGACGGTGCGACCCTGCATATATGTATCTGATCGGGGTATGTGTCCAAGTATTTGACTTGTCGGTTTTATAAAAAGTACTATATATTTCATGTTTTTAGCCTAACATGGAGTGTTAAAGTGTCCCTATCCACGTGGAAGTCGAGGATCCAACATGAGTACTTTAGGTAAAATGAAAGATCTAAGTAACGTAGCAACTCTATATGTTTTTAGTCAAAAGTGACTTCATTTGCTAATAAAGATGTATTCCAGTGGTGAGTTTTAATATTGTTGGAAACTCATTCAACTTGTTTACATTATACTGCTTTTGCAAATCATTTTTCAATTCTTTTATTTTGGTACTATGTTAAACTCAGTAAGACAAGACGGAATTGGTTGTCGCTTCTGAGAGAGATTGTTGCTGACATTGTCATTAATATAAGTCACAAGGTTCAGCCAATAATTGACCAATTATAGTAGTTTGTAAGAAGATGGTCTTAAACAACCTGGATGTCAAACTAGCCATCTGAGTGTTACTTTTTGTATACGCATTTGATTCTGACTTTGACACTCCAATTTTTTTTTTTTTTCTTGGGAACTCTTTCTACCCAAAAAAAAAGAGTAAAGCGTTGTTGATAGCATATAAAAACAAGCATTGTTGATAGCATATACAAAAACTAATGTTATTTGGATTCTTCTTTACTAGTATCCATGAATTCACAAGTATCATGTTGCGTGTTTTGCATATTCTTGTTTGCTGTTGTTGTGTCCTGTCACTTTGGTTTCACCATTGCCGTGAGTAATGAGACAGACCGACTGGCGTTGCTTGAAATCAAAGGCAACATCAATGACCCTCTTGGGGTTATGAGGTCATGGAATGACACCCTCCACTTTTGTAACTGGTATGGAGTTAGTTGTGGTCGAAGGCATCAGAGGGTGACGATGTTGGAACTCCAATCATCAGAGCTCACAGGTATTCTTTCTCCTAGTGTAGGAAATTTAAGCTTCCTTAGGGTGTTGAACCTCCAAAGTAACGGCTTTAGTGGAACTATCCCATCTGAAATTGGTCGTTTGCATAGGCTGCAGTATCTCTTGCTTGGTAATAATTCCATTGGAGGAGTAATTCCATCAAATATATCTAGTTGCACTAGTCTTATTCAGCTGGACATCTTTAATAACATGCTGTTTGGAGGGCTCCCACCTGAGCTTGGTTTCCTGTCACGTCTGCAATTTCTTACCTTGTCCATAAACAATTTGACAGGAGCCATCCCTTCATCTATTGGAAACCTATCATCCCTAGTTGAGCTCTATGTTTCTAGGAACAACTTAATTGGGAGGATCCCAGATAGCCTAGGGAAGTTGACAAATCTAAGTGTTCTGGCATTAGCCGTTAATCAGTTTTCTGGGATAGTGCCATCCTCAGTCTTCAACCTCTCTTCCATGACAATTCTAGATTTAGGGGAGAATAACTTGGAGGGAAACCTTCCTTCAGATTTAGGCATTATGCTTTCTCAGCTCCAAGCCTTATCCCTAGGCAAAAATCGGTTCACTGGAGTCATACCTACATCAATATCCAATTGTACAGACCTAGAATATCTTCAATTGCCTTCAAACAATTTTCGAGGACAAGTTCCCTCTTTGCACAAGTTAGAAAAGCTTATGCGCGTTAATATTGGCAATAATTCCCTTGGTTTGGGTCAAGCTGATGATTTGAACTTCTTTTCTTCCTTGGTCAATGCCACCAAGTTACAGGTCTTTGTCATAAGTAAAAATAATTTTGCAGGAACATTTCCTAGAACTATCTGCAACTTTACAATGCTTTCATTTCTAGGATTTCAGCTCAATAACATAGGTGGACAGTTTCCAAATTGCATAGAGAACCTAGCAAATTTGCAGTACATTGGCGCTTGGAGGAACCAACTCTCTGGTGTCATTCCACAGGAAATAGGGAAACTCCAAAGTTTAGTTGAATTAGATTTAACTGATAATCAGTTTTCAGGGTTCATACCATCTTCAATTGGGAATTTAACTGAGTTGACTGTCCTTCAAATAGCTCAAAACAATCTTGAAGGTCAAATACCCTTAGCTTTGGGAAATTGTAAAAACTTACTAGGATTGGATCTTTCTCAAAACAATCTTAGTGGCAGGTTACCATCAGAAATATTTAGCCTCTCTTCTTTATCAACTGGACTCTATTTATCTAATAACCATTTCACGGGGTTCCTTCCGGAGGAAGTTGGACATCTGATTAATCTAGAGGTCCTTGATGTTGCTGAAAACATGCTCTTAGGTGATATACCAAGGAGTCTTAGTGCTTGCATACTCTTAGATTCCCTGAAGTTGGAGGGGAACTTCTTCCAAGGAGCCATTCCTCAAACATTGGAAATGTTAAAGGGTCTTCATGAGTTAGATCTATCAAGGAACAATTTATCTGGTGAAATTCCAAAATCTTTAGTGAACCTTCCACTGCAGGCACTAAATCTGTCGTTCAATAACCTTGAGGGCCCAGTGCCCACTGGTGGAGTCTTCAAAAATGAAACTGGTGTTTCAGTGTCTGGAAACAGTGGCCTTTGTGGAGGAATACCTCAGCTAAGGCTTCCTGAATGCAATCTGGACAACATCGGAACAAGACAGAGCCACAAAATCAGATTGATACTTGCAATTGTATCAGGGGTTTTGGGAATCATTCTGCTGGGAGGATATGCATCTTGGTATGCCTTCTGCTACAGAAACAGAAGGAAGAAACCCAGCGCTTCCATTGATGCAGAAAATTCCCTTTCAGAATTTTCTTATCAAAGTCTTCTGAAAGCTACAAATGGGTTCTCCTCTGAAAATCGTATTGGTAGTGGCTCTTTTGGTGTTGTATACAAGGCAACCCTTGATCATGATGATGGAACAATTGCTGCTGTTAAAGTGTTTAACCTTCAGCACCATGGTGCTTCAAGGAGTTTCATGGCTGAATGTGGCGTCCTCCGAAACATCAGACATCGGAATCTCGTGAAGGTGATAACAGCTTGCTCTAGTACTGATTATCAAGGAAATGACTTCAAGGCTTTGGTTTACGAGTACATGGTAAATGGGAGTTTGGAAGATTGGTTGCATCCGACAGAGGTCATACCAAGGGTTGAGGGGACAAATAGTGAATCAAGGAATTTGAATCTTTACCAAAGACTAGATATAGCAGTTGATGTTGCTTTCGCGTTGGAGTATCTTCATCATCGTTCTGGTACAGCAATAGTTCATTGTGACCTTAAGCCAAGCAATATTCTCCTCGATGAAGAATTGGTCGCGCATGTTGGTGACTTTGGATTGGCCAAATTCTTACTGAAGGACATCAGCAACTCCTTTGTAAGTGAGTCCAGTTCTTTTGGAGTTAGGGGAACTATTGGATACACCCCTCCAGGTAAATTGACTGGCACTTTGACCACCTCACCTGTCTTCAAATTTTGTGATTAATCTCTTATGGTAAACAGATGCATTGCTATAATGTTCTCCTTCATATACCTAGTTACCTACCAGCATCTTAGGCAACCTCTTTTTTCAGTTTTATGATCAACATTTGAGGTATGTTTTGATGCAGAATACGGGTTGGGTAATGAAGTTTCTACATATGGCGATGTCTACAGCTTTGGGATCCTTTTACTCGAAATATTTACTGGAAAGAGACCAACCAGTGATAAATTCAATAGAGGCCTAAGCCTGTATCACTATGTGAAAGAAGCTTTGCCTAGAAGGGTAACCGAGATTCTGGATCATGCTCTTCTTATAGACATATTAGGTGAGGAAAACACTAGTACTACGATATTGGAGGCCTTGATTTCCTTACTTGGAGTAGGACTTTCTTGCTCTGCTGAGCTCCCAGAAGAAAGATTGAACATGAGTGATGTTGCTGCAAAGCTATCATCAATCAGAAATAGTCTTCGTGGAATTCATCTACAAGGACAAAGGAGATGAAATAAAAGCTCGAGCGCAAGAAAATTTCCCTCAGTGAAAACATTTCTGCCATAGAATTGGTAGATGAAATAAAATACTTGTAGCTAAGAGTGTTTGTACTTTCAATGCTGTTAGCAACCCATGTTTACTGAATGATAAAGTTAGCCTGTCATCGCTTCATTTTGGCATTATTTTAACTATTTATATTCTGTCTAGCTTTTTTTTTCCCACATAAATACCTCAAAAATACTCTACAGATGATGATAATTGAACAACTTTTTAAAGCTGAAGACCAAAGTTTAACTTAATCTAAAGCATAGTAAGAATTTAACATCAGTAATATGTGGTGCAGAGAACAAAAGGTTTCCCATAGGCTTTAGTTTTTAAAGATTAGTTAATAACTAATCACTCAGTATTCCCTGCATGTATTTTCTGTTTTCTGGTTTTTACTGGTTTCAGAGGCACTGTATTGTGTCGTGACTTGTGACTCGTGAGTTAAGAACTATCAATCACATTCTCAAGGATATGGCAAGTTATGCAGATAGCACTGGGCCTATCATAGCACTCATCTGGTAGAGGTCCAACTATGCTTATAACTCGTGATCAGAACGGCGGAAGACCTGTAATTCAGAATGCTACCTCCTGACCACTGTGCTAATTTATTTACTCCTTTATGTTGCAAGACAAGTCCCTCTGGTTGCTCTTATCTAAGGTTAGATGTCTTTCTGTATCGATGATTAATTAATCTAGCTATTGAGGCATGCGACTTATAAATTGTAAACTAGTATTTTCATCTTTAAAGTTGTTGATTTGCTTCTATGTATCTTCTGCTCTGTATTTTATAGATAACACCATTTGTTCCAATGTCTAGAACAATTGTGAGTGTAGCTTATTTGGTTGGCGATAAATGATTATCCTTGCTTAAAGTTAAGACAAACATATCATAGTTTTTTTTTTTTTGACTAATGAAATTAATCCCTTTTTTTTCCATGCTGTCATTGTTTCAAGAATTTTACTCAAAATTTGTCCTAGTACTAAAAACCTAGAAGATAAGTGCAGAAAATGCTGCAGGCTTGGAAAAAAATTATCTGCAGCCAGTAACTTAGAACTGTTTCATGATGTTATATCTTGCATGATAATATATATGGTCTTAGCAGTTGAACATCGATAGAAACACCAAGAACACGGCCTCCTTAAAAAAAAATCAAAATGTCGAAGATCTGCATGCTGTGAAAATCTATGTCACTCAGACACGGATTGAGTGTTTACTCGGATACGGGTGTTCAAGTGTCCGACTCGGCTATTTTGTAGAAAAAAGTCAAGTTTTTAGTTTAAAATGAAGTATCCAAATAAAGTATCGTGTCGGACACGACATGACACGACACCCGTTTCTGAGGCAAATGAAGGTGTCGGATAAACACTGGTGAAAATATCGAAATAAGCCAGTTGCACCTAACAGGGGTTCAGAAAGCTGTTTGACTAGCTTCAGGCAGATTAATGCAAGTCAAGGGATTCACAGCAAAGCATTGAACTATTGAAGATTCTATATATGAAACTTATGTTGCTATAATCGTATACTATGTGAGTTCTTCTCCTGCATTTCTACATTTCTCAAATTTTTCTTGTTCATTTTGCTTCATGGAGACCTGTTTGTTTCATAACATTTTTTTTCATGCTGATTTCTTCCCCTTTTCTTTTCGCACAACTAGAGATGCTTATATCTGTGCTGCAGTAATTGCTTTCTGTTACTTTCCTGCTCTTTTCTTTCAATATAATGTTTCTTTGTTGTTATCATAATAATTGTTGATATGCAATCTTATCTTAACAGCTTTCACTCAATAATCATCTCATTTGTCGAAAAGCTAACTACCAAGCTGGGAATTAAAGGAGATATTGCAAACTTAGTCAACTTGTGGTCACTTTTAATTGAGGATCAATTAGGTGCATCCATAATATGATAATAGACAGTGGTCAACGCCGTAGCATGTGGTTTGTGGTGGGCATGACTGAGTCACTGACTCTACAATTGCTGAATTTTTCTGGCACTGTCTCAATCTTCTTTGAATCTGGTGAGTTTTTTTCAGCTGAAGTATTCTTAAGTTACCTGAAATGAGTTTATTAGACCTGATTGGAATTTGTTGGAATTGCTTGCAAGCGAGTAAATTAAACATGAGGGAGAGTTAACTTATTGGACCTGAATGAAACTTATCTGAACTAATATGAATTTATTGGACCTGAAACTTATTCCTTTAAGGCGAAGAGGTCACACCCAGATTTGTTATTGATATTCCAGGTCAAGTATCTGTCAGTCTCACCATCCCTTGTCCTCAGCACAAGATTATTTAAGGCTCATGGACCATGTCTGATTTTCAGCTAATCAGGACCATGTCTGATTTTCAGCTAATCAGCTCATAAGATCATCCATTTACTGTAAACCTTTTACAGATTGGTTATTACTGGCAATGAAATACTACTTTACTGTGGTAAATGATTTTTTGATATATGAAAAAATCTCAAAGAAAATTTTGGTTTTAACTACCTTTCTTATATTAAATTTTAGAAATAACTAACCTTTTAATAAAATTTAACTATCTGATTTTTTTTTATTTATGGGGAAATCTCAAAGAAAATTTTAGTTTTAACCTCTGTAGCATGGATACTTCTTCTCGGTCACATATTCGTACCCGTACCCGATATGATACGTATCCAATATGGGGATGCGTACCCATTCTTAAAATTTCAAAATATCGCCGTTTTATGTCCCTGTACCCGAATCCGCACCTGTACCCGTATCCGTCTATGTGTAACCTAGGTTTTAACTATCTTTCTTGTCTTACATTTTAGAAATAACTGCCCCTTTTGTAAAATTTAACTACCTTTCATGTTTACAAAAAAATTGATTTTAGTTTATGTCTAGCTCAGATGTTGGAATTACATTAAGCATTTTTGCCTACTTCTACCAGGAGGGTAGAAACTAGATAGATTTTTTTTTTCCCAGAATGCTACATTTACTGGTAATTCACGCACTAAGTATTTTTTTAGTAGATTATCCATGGGATAAATTGAGTTTTATTCTTCTCTTTTCCCTATTATGGATAGACTCATGCTTGCACTCTTTTAAGTCAATCTATCAACTTTGCTTTCAGTAATTACTTCTTGTTCTCTAACTTCCAACCATTCCTGCATTAAATCCTTACAAGGCTATAAACTGCATCGGTTGCAGCATGCCTCCTAAAAAACTTATTACCCTTTTGCTCATCATATCAATATTGCCAAAAACTTCAATACCATGCAATACCTTTCATTTTACTATGTCATTATTTCTGCTTCTATGCTCTTCTACTATCTTGAATTATCCACTGATGCAACGAATGAGACAGATCGATTGGCGTTGTTGGATATCAAAGCGAAAATAAGCCATGATCCTTTGGATGTACTAAACTCGTGGAATGACACCCTCCAGTTTTGCAAGTGGTATGGTGTTACTTGTGATCGTAGGCACCAGAGAGTGACAGGACTTGACTTGCAATCCTCAAAACTCACTGGTATGCTCTCTCCTCATATCGGAAATTTGAGCTTTCTCAGGGACTTACACCTTGAAAATAACAATATTGGTGGCATAATCCCGCCTGAAATTACTCGTTTGCACTCGTTGCGAAATCTTTGGCTCACTAATAATTCCTTTGAAGGGGAAATCCCATCAAACATATCAAGTTGCTATAGGCTTATTAATCTAGACCTTACCCGTAATAGGCTTGTAGGAGAAATATTGCCTGTGCTTGGTTCCTTGTCAAATTTGAAAATTCTTTATTTGGTAGGAAACAAGTTGACAGGCAACATTCCTTCATCTTTAGGGAACTTAACTCGTCTCTCTAAGCTCTCTTTAGCCAACAACAACTTGGTTGGAAAGATCTCCTCTAGTCTAGGCAAACTAAAGAACGCGATCTGGATTTATTTAGAAGATAATATGCTTTCCGGAGTAGTACCACCCTCGATTTTTAACCTTTCTTTATTGATAGAATTAGATTTAGGCATGAATGACTTGGGTGGACATCTTCCTTCAAATTTGTTTCACAATCTTCCTCATATTCAATGGTTCTCTGTATACTCTAATCGATTCATTGGACAAATTCCAGCTTCAATATCCAATTCCTCGAATCTACAAGTTGTGCAATTTCAGGATAACAATCTACAAGGACAAGTTCCTTCTTTGCACAAGTTAGTGAGGCTTTACGCTCTTTTACTTTACCAAAACTCCCTTGGAAATGGTCTAGCTGGTGATTTGAAATTTCTTTCTTCCTTGGCCAACGCCACGAATTTACATTTGTTAGAGATAGCTGAAAATAACTTCAAAGGAGTTTTTCCTATAGTCATATGCAACTTATCATCACTTACTTTTCTCCAATTCTATGATAACAACATAGGTGGAGAAATTCCAAACTGCATTGAAAACCTTGTCAAATTGCAACAATTTGAGGTAGAAAAAAATTCACTTTCTGGTGTCATTCCTCAAGGCATAGGAAAGCTCAAAAACCTCATTAGTGTACATTTAGGGCACAACCTATTATCCGGAGTAATTCCATCATCAATTGGAAATTTAACCATGTTGTCTAGGTGTTCCCTATCAAATAATAGTCTGGAAGGCGAAATACCTCCAACTCTTGGAAATTGTAAATCACTAATAGGTATATATCTTTCTCATAATAATCTTAGCGGTAGGATACCCTCACAACTGTTTAATCTCCCCACCTTGTCGATCGATCTTGATCTAAATTCAAACCAACTATCTGGGATCCTCCCTGAAGAAGTTGGCCAACTCAAGAGTACAAGCAACATTGATATTTCAAATAACATGTTATCAGGCCCGTTACCAAGCTCTCTTGGTAGTTGTGTGTCTTTAGAAACTCTATACTTGTGGGGAAACGATTTTCAAGGCTCTATTCCTAATACATTGCAAAATTTGAAGGGTCTCCTTGAGTTAGATTTGTCCTACAACAATTTTTCAGGAGAAATCCCAACATTTCTAGTGAGCCTCGAGTTGCAAGGCCTTGATCTGTCACATAATAATCTTGAAGGTGAAGTACCCACAGATGGAGTCTTTAGCAATGCAACCGCCATTTTCATTACTGGAAACAATAGGCTCTGTGGAGGCATACCTGAGTTAAAGTTGCCTCGGTGCAATTTTACCCACAACACCAAGAAAAGAAGATTGAGGGCCAGGAACAACTTGACAATAGTAATTCTTTACGCGTTATTTGGAGTTATTTTGCTTGTGGCGTTACTTGTGTTAATCTATGTCTTATGGGGAAGGAGGGTTAGGAAGCCTATAATTTCTAATGATTCAGAAAATTTTCCAAGTTTGTCTTACCACACCCTTCTTAAAGCCACAAATGGGCTTTCTTCAGAAAATTTGATTGGTAGTGGAACATTTGGGGATGTGTACAAGGGAGTGCTCGAGGAGGATGGACCAATAGTTGCCATCAAGATATTTAATCTTCAAAGTCATGGAGCTTCTAAGAGTTTTATGGCTGAATGTGAGGTCCTTCGTAGTATCCGACATCGAAATCTTCTCAAAGTGATAACAGCTTGCTCAAGTCTTGACCATCAAGGTAGAGATTTCAAGGCTTTGGTTTATGAGTTCATGGAAAATGGAAGTTTGGAAGATTGGTTGCATCCATTATCACAGGGAACCAACAGCGAGGAAGACAATAGTATTACCTCTCAGAACTTAAATCTTCGCCAAAGGCTTGATATTGCAGTTGATGTTGCATTTGCCTTGGATTATCTCCATCACGATAGTGGTGCCTCGATAATTCACTGTGATCTCAAGCCGAGCAATGTGCTGCTTGATCACGAAATGGTCGCACATGTCGGTGACTTTGGGTTGGCCAAGTTCCTCCCACAAGAAAATAACATCTGTCATGTAAATGAGTCGAGCTCTATTGGAGTTAGAGGAACTATAGGTTACACTCCTCCAGGTAAAATAGACTGTAATCTCTTATTTTTCAGTACTAAGGTTTAATAAATCAATTTTCTTGTCAAAATTACTTTTGCATTTATTCAGAAGTGTGTTACTATGATGTGCAGAATACGGTTTGGGAAATGAGGTATCAACTTGTGGCGATGTCTATAGTTTTGGGATCCTTCTACTAGAAATGTTTACAGGAAAGAGGCCTACTAATGACATGTTCAAAGAGGGCCAAAGCCTGCATGGGTTTGTAAAAGAAGCTCTGCCTGAATATGTGACCGAGGTTCTAGATCATGCCCTGCTTGAAGACATGAACAGAGAGGAGATGGATAGCAGCCTAATGTTGGAGGCCTTGACCTCTGTACTTGGAATAGCACTTTCATGCTCAGTTGAGGTTCCGCAAGAAAGGTTGGACATGAGTGATGTTGCTGCAAAGCTATCGTCGACTAGAAATAAGCTCCTTGGGACTCGCTTGAAACAAAGGAGGAGAAATCAAGCAGGTAATTAAGGCAGCAAGCTATTAACTTTTTCCCACTAATGATGATGAATTTGTTGAATAATTATAAAGATTATTTCTGTGATAGTGTCATTGATTGAATTTTAAGATGACTTATGTTCATTATTTATTTGATATGTTTCTAGGCATAGGTACAAGCTTGAATAATGTTCATCCAAGTTGATCTGCCAGTGAGAAAGCAACTTTTGGTGTGTGTGTGAAGACTGCAACTTAGCAAAGAGATAATAATGCATTATGCATCATCTGTATGACATTATAAAAGATGTATTATTTTGGGATTGGGAAAATCAAGTAATAAGTTTTATCAATCTCAATTCTCACTTTAGATTTTCTGATGCGTGACATGAAAATCAAATAGAATTGCTAAACAACGATTATTGGAAGTTGAGCTTGCATAGTTATTGGAGGCTATTTGACTGTCATCCAAGTCATATATTTTTGGTTAAAACGGTGCTTTTGTATGTGAAATATGAATTTCTTCTACTCATCTGCAGTTTCTTGGCCCTTTTTTTTTTTTGGTGAAAAGGAGCTTCAAATAACATAGCTTTAAATGTTTACTTCACAATGTCGTCATAGTAATCCGTACAGCAACTAGGGGGATGGGGAAACATCCTAGTTACATTACAATCTAAGTCAGATCGCCTACAAAGGTTCTGCTGAAGTCCCAAGACAAAGGTTGGCTGGTTGGGCATGCTCGAAGTTACTGTCGAGCTGTCCATAGTCGGAAACTGATCTTCTCAGAACTTATCTACTGAATCTGAAGCACAAGATCAGTTCTGCAGAAATGCAGCTTTGAATTTGCTCTACTGAGATTATTTTTGTTTGAATTAATCGGACCAGACTACAGAGTTGGTGAAGTTAACTTCTCTGTCAGACTTCTGATTTATTTTGCCATTTTGTGACCCACTTGGTTTTTTTGCGTTCTAGTGTAGATAAACCTAGCTGCTACCTTCCTGGTACACAACACGTACAGGTAAGCTCCCTGCATTTTCTGAGAAGATAGTGTTGTTCTTGATTCTTTTTTATCATATGCAATCTTCTTTCAAAGATTTTCACTCAAAATCACCTCGTTTAAAAGCTGAAAATTAAGCTGGGAATCAAAGGAGATGGTACAGACTTATTGAATTGTTACTGACTTACCAATTAACGTATCTGTCTTGTCTGATGCTGACATAAGAAAGCAAAGCTATCATCAACCTGGAAACAATTTTCAACAGAGAAGTAATTAAGGTGTTTTAACTCAAAAAGTATAATATTGATTTGTAACTTTTTTACTTGATGTAAGTTTTTCTTTTTCCCTGATTGCAGGTCACAGATGATTTATACTTTCCAGGGCGATCTGTCTACGAGCAGGGACACACACGCACACGCACACGCACACGCACACGCACACGCACAGGTATGAAATAATGAAATGGAAGATTTATTTAGCAGTACTGTTGATTGTTTCAAGTTTCAACTGTACATGTATTTTATCAATTATATGGCTTTGATTAAGACTTTCATGTTTTATATATAAAACAAGAGTTGCATACAGCAAAAGACAGTGGCAGGTGCAACTGTCTTCCCTAGAGATAATGAAAAGATTTTGGATAGGAAAATTATGGGCCATTTCTGCTTCCATGATCAAATCATTGACTAATTATTGGTTCAAGTTTCAGCTACTTATCTTAATTATACTCATCCAAAACAAAACGATTTAAAGCTCATGGGCCATCTATATTTCGAGTAATCTCTATCTTGTTCATTTTTATTCTATTATAATATGCAGGGATGTTTTGCAAGGTCCTCAATTTATTTCCCATATCACTACCATTGCTTGAACAACACATATTGGCTTTATTAGCTTTTTAAATGATCAAAGCTTGCCAATTAGCCATGTCGTCGTCCCTTATCTCTAAAAGATTAAACTTGTCATCTTCATCATCCTTGTTGTTTTACATGTTCATTTGTGCGGCTTCTCTACGCACAGTTTTTGGGAACAACAGCACGGATAGACTAGCATTGCTTGAAATAAAAGCGAAAATAACCCATGATCCTTTAGGTGTTATGGGATCATGGAATGACACCCTCCACTTTTGTGAGTGGTATGGCGTTACTTGTACACTAAGTACTAACAAAAGAGTAACGGTACTTGACCTGCATTCCTCGAAACTCAAAGGTAATCTCTCTCCCTATCTTGGTAATTTGAGCTTCCTCAGGGAGTTGCACCTTCAAAATAACAGTTTTGAAGGCATAATCCCGTCTGAAATTGGTCGCTTGCGCAAATTGGAAACTATATGGCTATTCCAAAACTTCATTGGAGGGGAAATTCCTTCAAATTTATCAAGTTGCCATAGCCTTATTGATTTAGACCTTAGCAATAACAGGTTGGTGGGAGAAATCCCACCAAAACTCGGTTCCTTTTCATATTTGCAAGTTCTTTCTTTAGCAAAGCTCAACTTGACTGGTAACGTTCCTTCATCTTTTGGGAACTTATCATCCCTTTCTAAGCTTTCTTTAGCTCATAATAATTTGGTTGGAAGGATCCCTGAAAGTCTAGGCAAACTAAGGAGTCTAACCATTCTATATTTAGGATCCAATAAGTTTAGTGGAGTTACACCACCCTCAATTTTTAACCTCTCTTTGTTAACAAGACTAGCATTATACGAGAATGTCTTGGAAGGAAACCTTCCTTCAGATTTAGGTAACACTCTTCCACATCTTCGCGGATTCTTTATGAGTAGTAACCGATTCACTGGAAATATCCCACCTTCGGTATCCAATTTCTCGAATCTTGAAGTACTTCAATTGGATGAGAACCATCTTCATGGACAAGTTCCTTCACTACACAAGTTAGTAAGACTTACTGACCTTACCCTTTACAATAACTCCCTTGGGTATGGCTTAGCTGGAGATCTAAACTTTGTTGATTCCTTAGCTAATGCCACCAATTTACAATCGTTTGAGATAAGTCGAAATAACTTCAAAGGAGTTTTTCCTAAAACTATATGCAATTTCTCATCACTTACTATGATTTACCTAAGTGACAATAACTTATTTGGAGAAATTCCTAATTGCATAGAGAATTTATCCAACTTGCAACATTTTGTAGCAAAAGACAATACACTCTCTGGGGTCATTCCTCAAGGTATAGGGAAGCTGAACAAACTATACTTACTATATTTAGAAGGTAACCAATTATCCGGTATCATTCCACCCTCAATAGGAAACTTAACCATGTTGTCTATTCTTCACTTGTCTAATAATAACCTTGAAGGTCAAATACACCCAACTCTTGCACATTGTAGAATGTTGATAGGATTATATCTGTCGAATAACAATCTTAGTGGCAGGATACCGTCACAACTTTTCAGTCTCCCCGCCTTGTCTGTTGGACTCAATCTGTCCAAAAACTACTTAACAGGGTTCCTCCCTGAAGAAGTTGGGCAACTAAAGAATCTTGACGGCCTTGATGTTTCACATAACTTGCTATCCGGTCAGATACCAAGCTCTCTTGGTAGTTGCGTGTCGCTAGAGTTTCTATACATGGGAGGAAACAATTTCCAAGGCCGCATTCCTGATGCATTGCAGACATTAAAGGGTCTACTTGAGCTAGATATGTCATGCAATAATTTATCTGGCGAAATTCCAAAATTTCTAGCGAGCCTACAATTGATATCCTTGGATCTATCATACAATAACCTTGAAGGTGATGTACCCATTGGTGGAGTCTTTAATAATGCAACTGGTCTTTCAATCATTGGAAACTCTAGGATTTGTGGAGGCATACTTGAGTTGAAGTTGCCGAGCTGTAATTATAGCCGAAATATAAGAGTTGATCAGCATAAGAAGAAATTAACAATAGAAATTCTTTGTGTGTTTGTTGGATTCATTTTTCTAGGGACTTCACTTGTGCTTATATATATAATCTGGAAGAAAAAGAGGACTAATGAACCCAAAGAATCTGGTGACTTAGAAAACTTTCCAAATGTGTCTTACCAAAACCTTTTTAACGCTACAAATGGTTTTTCCTCTGAAAATTTGATTGGTTGTGGAGCATTTGGAGTTGTATACAAGGGAATTCTTACTAAGGGTGAATCAAATGTTGCAATTAAGATTTTTAACCTCAAACATCGTAGTGGTTCAAAGAGTTTCATGGCTGAATGTGAGGTCCTCCAAAACATCAAACATAGAAATCTTGTAAAAGTGATAACTGCTTGTTCAAGTGTTGATTATCAAGGCAATGATTTTAAAGCGTTGGTTTACAAATACATGGTAAATGGGAGTTTAGAAGATTGGTTGCATCCAATTGAGGCAATCAATAGAGTTGGGAGAATGAGTTGTTCGCCCTCGAACTTAAAATTCTCCAAGAGATTGGATATTGCAATTGATGTGGCATTTGCCTTAGATTATCTTCACCATCATTGTAGTATCTCCATTGTTCACTGTGATCTCAAGCCGAGCAATATTCTCCTTGATGGTGAAATGGTAGCTCATGTTAGTGACTTTGGGCTCGCCAAGTTCCTTTCAGAAGCCATCAAAGATGATGTTCATGTAAGTCAATCCAGCTCTATTGGAGTCCGAGGAACAATTGGTTATGCTCCTCCAGGTAACTAACTTCTGCACTGTTTAACCTCTTACCAAATATTTTAACTAATACATCAGTTTTAGATATACGCAACACTTTAACTATTAATGATTAAAGCTATGAAATAGGTAGTAATAATGTAAGAATCAAAGTGTTGCGCTTATCAAAAAACAAATGTATTACGTAATTTTTTTGCACTATACATACTCTATAACATTTGAGGCATACACGACGTGCAGAATATGGAACGGGAAATGAGGTGTCTACTTGCGGTGATGTATATAGTTTTGGGATTCTTTTACTAGAAATGTTTACAGGAAAGAGGCCTACGGATGACATGTTCAAAGGCGGCCTAAGCCTGCATGACTTTGTGAAAGCAGCTCTGCCTATGCAAGTGACTGAGATTGTCGATCGTACTCTTCTTCGAGACAGAGACGAGGCAGAGATCAGTGATAGCAGCGTGATGTTGAAGTCGTTGATTTCTATACTTGGCATTGCACTTTGTTGCACAAATGAGACACCACGAGAAAGGTTGGACATGAGTGATGTTGCTAGAAAGTTATCATCAATAAGAAACAAGCTAAGTTCCCGAAATTAACAAGAAACAGGTTCTGATAAATAAGAAGTTGCAGGATGGAATGATGCATGGATTATTTTCGTGACGCTCTTGATAACAGTGTGATTATTTGCACTTCAGTGTAACTTAAATTTGTTAGATTAGATTTGCTTTTTCCGTTCTATAATATAATAATCAGGACTTATATTATGGGACGAAGGGAGTAGGACTCTATCAGGACTTATATTATGGGACGAAGGGAGTAGGACTCTAGATTGATCATGTCAAACCAAGTTGATTTCCTGATGTGCAAATTTGTGAGCCAGACATGCACAGTGCAGTTTATATTAAGAATAAAAATATGTAAGGCAGACATACACATGCATTAGTGATATTATGGTATATATAGTAAATATATGATTAATATCTTTAGGTTAAATTATTATCTTACAAAATGTTATATTATATATTATTTATTTTCAAGAAGTGTTTGGGTAAAATATTAGGAAGTTATATTGTAGGGATAATTTTCAAATAATAGTAAGTTTGTGAGACAAGAGTTATTGGATCTCCGTCTGACATGAGACATGGCTTTAATGTCATCTTACATGCTTTTACTATCTTGGTGAGTGGCCCCTCTGCGAGAGGAGCCCAGAGACAATTCACCTTACCACGGATTTTCGAGAAGGGGCCAAAAAAATTACTTCTTCCGTTTCAATTTAGTTGTGATACTTTTTATTTTATGAAGTTTTAATTTAGTTGTGACACTTTCATTTTGGGTAACAATTTTTCTCTATCTCTCTCCTATCACATGGGGTCCTTTTATTTTCTTTCTATATCTCTCTTCTCTTCAAAAATTGCCTAAAAATTCGTGATTTTAAAAGTGTCGCAACTAATTTAAAACAGAGGGAGGGAGTATATATATTTCAACTTCCAAGTCAAGTCGTCGTTCGTTGACGTATCCCCAAGTCTACAGGCTAAAAGAAACTTGATGTTCATGGGCCACATGTACTTAACTACTCAAGTTGCCATTGCCAACTTGCCATTTGCTAGGTCCCTGCACTGTCTTCATCTTTTCGCTTCTTGTTGTCACAAAAAATATGTATATATACACTAGTTTAAATAATCTTTAATATATTGTAAAAATTTCTAACTACAAATAGCATTTTTTTTTTACATAATAAATAGGAAAATTTTCAAAAAACTACTTTTTAAAACCACTTTTATAAAAAAAAAAAAACTATCTTTTAAAAATTTTCTTTCAAGAAACTACCTTATATAACAAATTTCTTTTAATATACTACCATTATACTCGATTGTACTTCGTCCAATCTGTTCTTTTATTAGTTTCAACATTATCACTTTTGCAAATATATTAAAAAAATTAGATATGTATAATGAAGTTGAATTTATGTCAATATATAATTTAAAATTTTCAACTTTATAATCTTCAGAAATAGAAAATTTATTAATAATAAAGATTGTGTATTAATAAAACAAATATTGCAATTATCATAGTATTATACTTTTCTCAGTTTAGAAATAGTTGCATATTTCGTGTTTTTAGGTTTGCCAATGTACCTCTATTACTCCACTAAAATTGTCTAATGTACATAAGTCATGTCAATTAAAAAAAGTAAAATTAGCTCGCAACAAGATTTGAACTCATGACCTCTTACTTTTATACAAACACATTTACCATCTCAACCAACTTTTAGTGATGTTTTAAGTGTCCACATTATTATATTTATACCTTTTAAATGGTGAGTTTTCCTTAATATATTTTAATGAAAATGGAAAAAAATGCGTATCAATTTCGGAAAATAATACCACATCGGGGCAACGTCCGGGCCTAAATACTAGTAAATATATTAAAAGGAAAAAAAATTAGAAATTGGGTAGTATAGGATTTGATCTCGAAACCTCAAGTACATATACTAAAGTCTTAAACTCTTAACCACTAAATTAAGTTGTATTTAGTATCATTACCATAAAGTATTATATTGATAAATGAATTTTTTTCTTACCTGGAGCAGGGCCCGAATCTAATAACTACTTATAGGTGGAAAAGACGTTGGCCTATATAGGCCCTATAGTTTAGTGCGCGCTGGAAACATTACAATTGATTTCAACTTGTGCAGCACTGCACAGCAGAAGAATGAATCTAGTCTAGGTTTGCAATTTGCAACGCATTACAATTAATATCATGGATAGACTCATTGGCCTTTCAAGACAATCTATCAACTATATTTTCACAATAACTCCTTTGGGTTCTAATAACTTCCTGCATTCCTATAAGCCTATAAATTTCCAGGGTGCAGCATGTCTTTTAATCAAACAAATAAGCATGTTAACCTTCAATTGCTCTTTTTAATATAATTTTTGTTAAGTTCAACTTTCTTTTATAAACTTGCATAATATCATGCCATACTTTTCATTTTACTTGCTCATTAGTGCTTCTATTATGCTCTTATACTGTCTTCAATTCTCTAGTGCTGGGACAAATGAGACTGATCGAATGGCTTTGTTAGATTTCAAAGCCAAGATAAGTCATGATCCTTTCGATGTGTTGAGCTCATGGAATGACACCCTCCACTTTTGTAAGTGGCATGGGGTGACCTGTGGGCGTAAACATCAGAGAGTAACGATACTTGACCTGGGTTCGTCGAAACTCGTAGGTACCCTCTCTCCTTCTCTTGGAAATTTAAGTTTTCTCATGTCGATGATCCTTACTAATAACAGTTTTGGTGGCACAATTCCACCTGAAATCGGTCGTTTGCACCGGTTGCGAACTATTTCTCTCAAAAGTAATTCCATCGGAGGGAAAATTCCATCAAATATATCAAATTGTAATAGCCTTAGTTATTTAAACTTTTATTTTAACATGTTGGTGGGAGAAATCCCACCTATGCTTGGTTCCTTGTCAAATTTGCAAATTCTGTCTTTAGCAAAAAACAAGTTGACAGGCAAGATTCCTTCATCATTAGGGAACTTATCTTCCTTGTCTATGCTCTCTGCAAATTATAACTTGGTTGGAAATATACCTAATAGTCTAGGAAAGCTAAAGCATTTGACCGATCTATATTTTGCCGCCAATAATCTTTCTGGAGTAGTCCCACCCTCGATCTTCAATCTTTCTTTATTGACAGATTTAGAATTAGGAATGAATGAGTTGGTTGGAAATCTTCCTTCAAATTTGGGTAATATTCTTCCCCAGATTCAATGGTTCTCTATATTCTCTAATCGATTCACCGGAGAAATTCCAGCTTCAATATCCAATTCCTCTAATCTAGGATCTCTACAAATAAATGACAACAATCTTCACGGACAAGTTCCTTCTTTGCACAAGTTAGGGAGGCTTGTTTTTCTTGGACTTGCCCAAAACTCCCTTGGGTATGGTCAAGTTGGAGATTTGAAATTTGTTTCTTCCGTGGCCAATACCAGCAATTTAGGATGGTTAGAGATAGGTGAAAACAACTTCAAAGGAAACTTTCCAAGAATCATCTGCAATTTCTCTTCGCTTATTTTGTTGGAATTAGACTACAACAACATAGACGGAGAAATACCAAACTGTATTGAAAATCTTGCCAATTTGCAAACTTTTTACGGACAAGCAAATGCACTTTCGGGGGTAATTCCTCAAGGCATAGGGAAGCTCCAAAATCTCATGATTTTACATTTAGGAAATAGCCAATTATCAGGGGTCATTCCATCCTCAATTGGAAACTTAACCATGTTGTCTCGAATTATCCTGAATGATAATAGTCTGGAAGGTGAAATACCACCAACTCTTGGAAATTGTAAATCACTAACCCATATATATCTTGCAAATAACAATCTTAGCGGCAGGATACCCTCACAACTGTTTAATCTTCGCACATTGTCTGTCCTACTTGATCTATCTGGAAACCAACTCACTGGGAGCCTCCCTGAAGAAGTTGGACAACTCAAAAGTGTGAGCTTCATTTATTTATCAAATAACATGCTATCAGGTCAATTACCCAAATCTCTTGCTAGTTGTGTGTCTTTAGTTGAACTATCTTTGGGGGGAAACTATTTTCAAGGCTCTATTCCTGATACATTGCAAGATTTAAAAGGTCTTGCTTTGTTAAATTTGTCATACAATAATTTTTCTGGTAAAATCCCAAATTTTTTGACGAGCCTACAATTAGAACACCTGGATCTATCACATAATAATCTTGAAGGTGAAGTGCCCACAATTGGAGTCTTTAGCAATGCCACTGAAGTTTTCATTACTGGGAACAAAAGGCTTTGTGGAGGCATACATGAGTTAAAGTTGCCGCATTGTAGTTTTAGGCACAACACACAAGATAAAAGATTGAAACATAGGAAGAAATTGGCAATTGCGATTTTTTCTGGGTGTTTAGGAGTTTTTCTTACACTAGGATTAGTTGTGCTCCTGTATATTTTGGCATCGAAAAAAAAGACAACTGCACTATCAACTTCTAGTGATTTAGAAAATATTCCAAATTTGTCTTACCAAACCCTTCTTAAAGCCACAAACGGGTTCTCCCCGGGGAATTTGATTGGAAGCGGAACATTTGGGGCTGTATACAAGGGAATCCTTGATGGTCAGGATGAATCACCTGTTGCGATCAAGATGTTCAACCTTGAGTATCGTGGTGCTTCTAAGAGTTTTATGGCCGAATGTGGTGTGCTCCGAAGCATCCGACACCGAAATCTTCTAAAAGTGATAACAGCTTGCTCAAGTGTCGACTATCAAGGCAGAGATTTCAAGGCTTTGGTTTATGAGTATATGGAAAATGGTAGTTTGGAAGATTGGTTGCATCCACCAGATCAAATAACCAATATAGATGAAGCTATTAATAATAGCTCATCAAGGAAGTTGAATATTCGCCAAAGACTTGATATTGCAGTTGATGTTGCATTTGCCTTGGATTATCTTCATCATGATAGCGGTGCCTCCATAATTCATTGTGATCTCAAGCCAAGCAATGTTCTTCTTAATAATGATATGGTTGCACATGTCGGTGACTTTGGGTTAGCCAAGATTCTCCTTGAAGGAATTGACATCTCTCATGCAAATGAGTTCAGCTCTATTGGAGTTAGAGGAACTATCGGATACGCTCCTCCAGGTAAATTAATCGTAATCCTCTTGTTATTAAATTCATACAAGGTCTAAATTTATAAATTTCGTGTTAATTTTCTTTGAAATAACTATATTATTAAGGCATGAAATTATGATGTGCAGAATATGGCTTAGGAAATGAGGTATCAACTTGCGGAGATGTTTACAGTTTTGGAATCCTTCTACTAGAAATGTTCACAGGAAAGAGGCCTACCAATGACATGTTCAAAGATGGCCAAAGTCTGCATAGCTTTGTCAAAGAAGCTCTGCCTGCATATGTGACCGAGGTTATAGTCTTATAGATCATAGCCTTCTTGAAGACATTGACGAAGAGGAGACTGATAGCAGCTTGAAGTTGGAGGCCATGACTTCTATACTTGGAATAGCAGTTTCGTGCTCAGTTGAGGTCCCGCGAGAAAGGTTGGACATGAGCGATGTTGCTGCAAAGCTATTATCGATTAGAAACAAGCTCCTAGGGACTCGCTTGCAACGGAGGAGAAGAATTCAAATAGGTTACAATTAAGGCTTCAACTACTGGTTTTCCCTTCGATTATTGATGTTCTTTAACAGTGTCTTTAATTGAATTTTATGATAAATCATGTTAACTGATTGTGTGATTCGTCTTCATTTGGAGCATAGGTACACAAGTGTGATTGACGATTACCAAGTTGATCTACAATGAGTGAGCTTATCATGCAGTACCCCAGTTCAAGATTAAAATAATGAGCCAATATGTATATGCTTAAGTGGTTTTTTTTTTTTTTAGTATAGATCTATTATAGAGTATTCGATGTCTTGTTTGATTCTGAATATTGAATAATGGATGAATTTTAAGATTTCTTTCTCGATGTACTCAAACTTAATGATATTGTGGTAGGATTTTGCTGGAGTAATATGATATAGTCTTTGGTAGAGAGATCTGACTCATTAATCCAATTTTTCATGCGAGTATCACTTTGTTTTCTAGCATGACCAAGTCGTTCAGTCCAGATTTGTCCAAATCATGAAATTGAAGAATCCTCTTAGTTGTCTACTAGAAAGAAAAGAAAAAAAAATAGAGATTTAAGTTTCTAACAAATCCCATTACCGCATTTTAAAACAAGTCCCGAGCCGTCTACTTATGTATAGTATACAATCACTTAGGCTATGTTTAGTTCACCCGAAATTTTCTGATCTGAACTTATCTAAACTTATTTTTTCTGATATGAACTTATTTTTTCTAAACTGATCTGATTACAAGATCTTATAATTTAGATTTTTCTCAATCTATAAGAAAAAATATAGTCATATGGGGTCTTGTTTGATTCGTCTCAATGAGTACTTTATTAATATTCAATTATTATAATTTTTACTAATATGTAATGAAAGATATTTAATAATAATAATGAGTTTTCAAACAGCTGATGATTTGAGAAAATTTGATAAGTATCATATTCAGCATGTTTTTAGAGAATCTAATTTTGCTGCCGACTGGATGGCACATTATGGCCATTCCACTTCTAATCTTTGTTATTGGTTTGAATCTCCTGATATTGCTTTTTCCAAGATCATCCGTAAGGATGCTTTAGGGTGGCCTGTTAATTGGGTACCTCCCTAGTTTCTTTCTTTCTGGCTAAAAAAAAAAAAAGAGTTTTCAAAACTGACTGATCTGATCTGAACTTATTTTTTCTGATCTGATTAGATCTGAAATAAGCAAAAATGAGGTGAACTAAATATAGCCTTAGTATACGTAATATATGTACAAAGTCACTCAGCTAAGAATGTGAAAGTATTGTATCAGATGGTCTGATCGAAACTTTCGGTCGGACCATCAATAACTCCAAAAGCAATGAGCAACGCCAAAAGTAAGCGCTTCAACGATAGCAACGAAAGGTATAACTACAGCGCAAAGTTTCTCTCCAAGCGTCAAAGAGCTCGAAATCTGCAGAAATTTAAGCACAAAAAAGAAGGAGAAGAATCAAATATTTTCCAGAACTGAAGAATGATTGAAGGAGAGAGAAAGAAAATAATTACGACTATAATTGTTGTTGAAACCCATTGTTGATGTTGTTAATAATGGAAGCAAAAGAAGAAATTGAAAGAGTGAGAAAGATCTTGGAAAGATTTGTTTGATGTGTTTGTTTTTCTCAATCCTCCCCTCTATTGTGGAAATAATTGTGAGGAGGAGGAGGAGAGAGAATTGAGAACGAGAAGAACGTTGGTTTATTCTTTTCAAGTGCTTCTAATTGAAACAAAAACAATAACCAACTGAAAAAATGAAGACTAACTGGAAAAAAAATTAGAAACTAACTGAAAAACATTAACTAAATGATGACCAACTGAAAAAAAATGAAGACTAACTGAAAAAAAAATCAAAACTAACTGAAAAAAATGAAGACTAACTGAAAAAAATTAGAAACTAACTGAAAAACATTAACTAAATGATGATCAACTGAAAAAAAATGAAGACTAACTGAAAAAAAAATTAGTAACTAACTAAAAAAAATGAAGACCAACTGAAACCCAAGTGCTTCTAACTGATGTGGTCCGACCAGTTGTATTGTGTCAGACGAGTCTGACACAATACCTTCTCGCTAAGAATTGGTTAAAAGGGCCTTTTCAACTCAATGGTGAAGGAACACCCTGATAAGGCATAAGTCATCGTTTCAAATGTACATATATGAAATCCTTGCCGATCAGTTTCAAATCGTTTCAAATGTACATAAATGTCAACTGTGGGGAGGAACTTAAAGGAATATAGTGAGGAGTTTCTCCAATCAGTGCCACTGAATTTACGCACTTCAGTTAGATGCTTTGCAGGGGCACTTAAAGTGTCTCCTTCAGCAATTTATAGACTGCTCAAGAAGGGGAAGCTCAGAAGCCATACAAGTAGTAACCATCCAAGTTTGACAGAGACTCACAAATTGGAGAGGATGAAGTGGGTGCTATCCCACATTCTGCCTGGCACATCCACTGAACAAGCACATTTTATAGACATGGAGAACATCATACACATTGATGAGAAATGGTTCTACTTGAACCCAGATACAAGGAGATTTTATTTATTGCCAAGAGAAGATGATCCATATAGATGTTGCCAATCAAAGAGATTCAAAATTAAAGCAATGTTTATGGGGTTAGTATCAAAACCAATGTATATATGATGTTGAAGTTAATCTGATTCATGATGGCAAGTTTGGCATCTTTCCTTTTGTAGAGAGGGTGGCAGCAAAATACACTACCAAAAACAGAGATAAGGGCACTATTGAAACCAAGGCTGTTGAGAGGATCACTCAGAAGGTCATCCGAGACATGATTATACAGAATGTACTGCCATCTATAATGAGTAAATGGCCTGCTGGTCTGTCCAAGGATATATTCATCCAACAGGACAATGCTAGGCCTCACATACAAGGAAATGATGAGGCATTCAAGGCAGCAGCAACTCAAAATGGGTTCAACATCATGCTCGTTCAACAGTCACCTCAGTCCCCAGATTTAAATATGTTCTTGATTTAGGGTTTTTTAGAGCCATACAAGCTTTAATGTATCAAACTTTATTTTCCTAAGAACATAGATGAGCTCATAACAAATGTGCAAGATGCATATGACAGATTTGATCCTAGTGTTATGAAATACACATGGTTACAATTACAGTGGATTATGGTTGAGATTCTACAGGTTAAAATGAGGTAATAATTACAAGAACCCTCATCATGGAAAAGAAAGATTAGAAAGGTTGGGTCTTCTCCCCAAGAATGTCAAATGTGATCAAGTTATTGTGGATGAAACTGTGCACTATTTGAATGAGAAGTTACCAAATGAAAGTGAAGAACTTGAGTACTTTGACAATGAGGGGGTTATTGATGAAGACTAAAGTGAATGGTATGTGTGCATTTTTTTGTTGAAGAAAACAGTTTTTTGGAAGAACATTAAAAGTGGGTGAATTTTGTGAAGAAAATGGTTTTTTGGAAGAACATGTTTTTTTGGGTAAATACATAACAATCACATTGAAGTAGGAACTTTTGTTAAACTGCACACCAAACCTAAGCTATGTAAATGTAGTGGAGGAATGTAGGTTTGTAAATGCAGTTTATATCAATGATTATGCTTATTCTATTTACAGTTATGTTTCTTATTTACATCATTGTTATTGTTTCTTTTAGTTTTAGGGACCGATGCATACTTATGAATTAGCAAAGAACTACAATCACAATCATTCATGTTAAGACATCATTTGACCTTCTAAAATCCATCAGGGAGACTTTTAACTTATGAAGGAGATCAATTCATTAACACCTCAAGGCACAATGCCGAGCAAATCATTGACTCACTTCAAGTTATTGGTGAGTCCTTCATCATATGGATTAGGGAGTGATTTAAAAAACAGGGAGACTCAATATAGAACAACAAACCAATGAAAAACAAAAGTGCTTTCTCTATTCATAACTCATCATTCATCAATTTGACATCACCCTTAAACTCTAGGTCAAGCTCAACAGAACCAATAATCAACCAAGACAACCAACAGCTTCCAAGAACACAAGCATCAAACACAATCCAAGCTTATCCAACAGCAACCCAAACATTGAACATCACCAACAGAAACATTCAACATCATCACCAACATATTCAAGATCACCAACACAAGCGGAATATACATAAGCATTAAAACAGAAAAACACAAACCAACAACAGCAAATATTGACATGGAAAAAAACGCAAGTAAATAAGGATAACAAAGGGACAGTAGTCAAACCTCACTTACAAGAATTTTTGTTCAAATCAGTACCACCAATCACTATCCCCCTCCTCTTTGAACCAGATTTGAGGAACGATTTTGTCCCACTTCCACCACTTTGCTCAAAAGAACCCACCTTAGCCTTTCCTTTTCGGCTATATGAATAATAATTCATCTCAAAGTCCATACAAGGAAGAGCACAAACAGTAATGCGTTCAGAATTAGGGTTTGTAGAGACATAGAGTGGGGGTTTCATGGGAGTTTTGAAAACCACTTTTTCTTTTACTTCTTCATCGGAACTCACCAGATCTATAACTTCGTCTTTCACAATTTCATCTTCTTCAGAGGACTCACTTGGTAAATCATCAGGAAACCAAGGTTCCTTCATGTTCTTGATATTTTCAAGAACAGCACCCAAAGCTTTGCAAGCAGTTGGACCCATACACTTCTCAGCAGCCCCTGATTCATAAAGTCTACGGGGCCAAGGAGAACCATTTTCAATTGATTTCATGACGTCATAGATGAACACCGCCTCTCCCTCATCCGTAGTTTCAAAATGCGCATCAATCAAAGGTTCCAAATTGAGTGAATAAACCATTTTTAAGGAGAGAGAAAATGATTTTCCAGCAAAATTTCTAAGTACAGAAAGAAAAACGAAGATGAGGAGAGAGAGAGAGCGAAGATCTGAAGAGTTGGTGTTTAAGGAGAGAGAGTAGATCTGAAAAACTTAGAGAGAGAACAGAGGGACGTTAATACAGATGAGGGAGATGAGCAGTTATGATGAATGATGATGAAGAACCCTAGGTTAGATGAAGTTGGTGGGGTGGGAATTTAATTGGGGTATTTGGGAGGTCATAAAAATTGGTGGGAATCATTAGTTTTAGGTTAGATTCATGTTAGGATTAATCAGATTATTAGAAGTAGATTAATGTACATAACACTAGTTAGTAAGGGTAAAATGGTAAAAGTGTAAGGTAAAAGTTACTAAATAAGGAAAAAAAAAACAATGTTGCATCTATTTTGAAACACACGTAAATAGACAATGTGGCATCTATTTTGAAACGTAGGAAGTATTAAGAAAAATCAAATGAAATATACAAGTGTAGAATTGAAGAGGAGAATGAGATAATAGGGAATAAAGAGAAATTAAGGGGACTTGCTCTAGTTGTATCCGAAATTACAAGAGTTATTATCGTCCTTCTAAGAGCAGAGATGAGAGAAAAGTTACTAGAACTCGGAATCTAACTCTTGTAGGAGTTTATTGTTACCTCTTACAACACTTGATTTGACCACTTCATTCGAATATATACTTTCTCCGTTTTTCTTTTTTACATGTTATCACTTTCTATTTTAGCAATTTATAAATAAGATGTTACAATTTTATTTTGGGTAATAACTTCTTTCTATCTCTCTCCTATCACATGTTTACATGGGACCCTTTTGTTTTCTTTCTCTCTATCTCTCTCCTCTCCAAAAATTACCTAGGATTTCGTTATTTAGGCTCCTTTTGGTAGGGTGTAAAACATTTTCCCGAAAAACTGTTTTCCTCTATTTTCAGTTTTACATTTGTTTGGTTGGCAAAAGAGCGTAAAATGAAAGGAAAATGGTTTTCCTTATCTCTCTTGTACACTCCTGTCACTTACCATCTTATTTTTATTTTCCTTTTATTTCATCATTTTTCTTATATGAAACCAAACAACGGAAAACTAATTTTGGAATTGTGTCTTCCATTATAAATTGTTTTCCACGAAAATCATTATACATTGAAAATATTTTACGTCCTATCAAACAGAGCCTACGCGTATCCATAAAAGACAATGGTCAATGCCGTAGCATGTGGTTTGTGCTGGACTTGACTGAGCTATTACTTGACTTCGCAGTTGTTGAATTTTACTGGTGCTGTTTCAATCTCCTTCACATGATTTTATGAGAAGATACCTTTAGAATTATCTTCTTCCAATTATATGTTGACTAATTTGTTAGAATTATCTTCTTGCAATTATATTTTGACTAATTTGTTACTGATTTTTTCCTGGTCAAGTATCTCTCGCCATCAATCAGTCTTCAACCACAGGATAATTCAAGGCGACTCAAAATATCATCCATGTACCTGTAAATGTAAATCATTTACTGATTGGTTGTTTCAGCAATTAAATTAAATGATTTTTTTGTGAGAAAGTACATAATAGGGAAGGACCTAATAAAAATTTATTTGTCTAAAAAACCAATTAATATACTTCCGATTGATAATAGGAACCAGTTTATGAATTTCCGACCAAAATCACCATATTCCGGTGTTGACTTTTTGCAATTAGGACACCACAATTACATTTGATAGGAATTTTGTTGCTTGAAGATGATTTCACAGACATTTTCCTTCAATTTCCGAAAAAATTAGGGTTTGGAAGATGGTAGTTTGGATTATTTTCGTGACGCTCTTGATAACAGTGTGATTATTTGAACTTCAATATATAACTTAAATTTGTTAGATGAGATTTGCTTTTTCCGTTCCATAATATAAGTCCTGTCTCCTGATTATTATATTATGGGACGGAGGGAGTAGGACTCTAGGTTGATCATGTCTAACCAAGTTGATTTCCTGTGAACAAATCTTTGAGGCAGACATGCAGTATGCAGTTTATATGAAGAATAAAAATTTGTGAAGCAGACATACACATGCATTAGTAATATTATGGTATAGTAAATATAAGATTAATATCTTTAGGTTAAATTATTATCTTACAAAATGTTATATTGTATTATTGTTTATTTTCAAGAAGTGTTTGGGTGAAATATTAGGAAGTTATATTTTAGGGATAATTTTCAAATAATAGTAAGTTTGTGAGACAAGGATTATTGGATCTCCGTCTGACTTGAGACATGGCTTTAATGTGATCTTATGTACTTTTACTATCTAAAAACTAGTATTTGATGTGTGAGCATGATTTTGCTCAAGAACATCTAGTACCTGACATGAGCCAGACTTTGCTCAAGAAAAGCTAGTACTATAGTTGAAGTCGATAACACCAAATTTGTGCAAATTGACTTCATAGATGACTGATAAAGTGATCCTAGATATCAATTGATCTTGAATATTTTATTGGGTAATATAAGGAATTTATGTGGGATCTTGTTAGATTTATCTCGATATAAACTTATAAATTATCAACTATATATATATAGTTTTTACTTATAAATAATATTATGCTAAATTACAGCTTCCCAGCCTCACTACGGACTTGGTGAAGTATATGTTCTATTTTAATTGAGGCAAATGTAGGCTAATGTTATTTGGGAAAAATAGATAAATGCTTGGTTTATAGATGCTATAAAACACTATAATGCTAAAATACAATACCACTATAATGTTTTTTTTCTTATCCGGGGCATAGGCCCATAGTATAGTGGGGTTTGATCCCGAAACCTGATATATATATACTAAAGTCTTAACCACTAGACTACGTTGTATTCAGTGTTATTATCATAAAGTATTATATTAATAAATGAAATTTTTTCTTATCAGATGCATAGTCCAGGCCTAATAACTAGTTATAGGTGGAAAAGACATTGGCCTATAGTTTAGTCACGCTAGAAACATTACAATTAGTTCCAACTTGTGCAGCACGGCAAAATAATAAACCTGGTCTAGGTTTGGAATTTGCAAAGCATGCACCTCCAAAATTTGCTTGTCTGTAATATCATGAATAGACTCATATGTCATAGTTGGCCTTTCAAGACAATCTATCAACTTTGTTTTCACAGTAACTCCTTCTTTCTGGGTTCTAATAACTTCCTGCATTCGTATAAGCCTATAAATTTCTGGGTTGCAACATGCCTTTTAATTAAACAAAAAAGCATATTAACCTTTAATTGAGCACAATTTTTTTTTATAAACTTGCATAATACCATGCCATACTTTTCATTTAACTTGCTCATTTGTGCTTCTATTATGCTATTCTACTGTCTTCAATTCTCTAGTGCTGGGACAAATGAGACTGATCGAATGGCTTTGTTGGATTTTAAAGCCAAGATAAGTCATGATCCTTTAGATATGTTGAGCTCATGGAATGACACCCTCCACTTTTGTAAGTGGCATGGGGTGACCTGTGGGCTTAAACATCAGAGAGTAACGAGACTTCATCTGAATTCGTCGAAACTCGTAGGTACTCTCTCTCCTTCTCTTGGAAATTTAAGTTTTCTCATGTCGATGCTCCTTTATAATAACAGCTTTGGTGGCACAATTCCACCTGAAATCGGTCGTTTGCACCGGTTGCGAAGTATTTGGCTCAGTAATAATTCCATCGGAGGGGAAATTCCATCAAATATATCAAATTGTAATAGCCTTAATGATTTAAGACTTTCTGTTAACATGTTGGTGGGAGAAATCCCTCTTATGCTTGGTTCCTTGTTAAATTTGCAATTTCTTGTTTTGGATGAGAACAAGTTGACGGGCATCACTCCATCATCGTTAGGGAACTTATCTTCCCTCTCTCGCCTCGATGCAACTTATAACAACTTGGTTGGAAATATACCTAATAGTCTAGGGAAGCTAAAGCATTTGACCGGTCTATATTTAGGCGGCAATAAACTTTATGGAGTAGTCCCACCCTCGATCTTTAACCTTTCTTTATTGACAAATTTAGAATTAGGCATGAATGAGTTGGTTGGAAATCTTCCTTCAAATTTGGGTAATACTCTTCCACATATTCAATGGTTCTCTATATTCTCTAATCGATTCACCGGACAAATTCCAGCTTCAATATCCAATTCCTCTAATCTAGAAATTCTACAACTAGATGATAACAATCTTCACGGACAAGTTCCTTCTTTGCACAAGTTAGGGAGGCTTGTTCATCTTCTACTTCACATAAATTCCCTTGGGTATGGTCAAGTTGGAGATTTGAAATTTGTTTCTTCCATGGCCAATACCAGCAATTTACAATGGTTAGAGATAGGTGAAAATAACTTCAAAGGAATTTTTCCAAGAACCATCTGTAATTTCTCATCGCTTACGTTGTTGTACTTTAGCAAAATCAACGTAAGTGGAGAAATACCAAACTGCATTGAAAATCTTGCCAAATTGCAAGTTTTTCACGGAGGTGACAATGCACTTTCAGGGTTCATTCCTCAAGGCATAGGAAAGCTCCAAAATCTCATGATTTTAGATTTAGGAAGAAACCAATTATCAGGGGTCATTCCATCCTCAATTGGAAACTTAACCATGTTGTCTCGAATTTACCTGAATGATAATAGTCTGGAAGGTGAAATACCACCAACTCTTGAAAATTGTAAATCACTAACCCATATATATCTAGCAAATAACAATCTTAGCGGCAGGATACCCTCACAACTGTTTAATCTTCGCACATTGTCTGTCCTACTTGATCTATCTGGAAACCAACTCACTGGGAGCCTCCCTGAAGAAGTTGGACAACTCAAAAGTGTGAGCTCCATTTATTTATCAAATAACATGCTATCAGGTCAATTACCCAAATCTCTTGCTAGTTGTGTGTCCTTAGTTGAACTATCTTTGGGGGGAAACTATTTTCAAGGCTCTATTCCTGATACATTGCAAAATTTAAAAGGTCTTGCTTTGTTAAATTTGTCATACAATAATTTTTCTGGTAAAATTCCAAATTTTTTGACGAGCCTACAGTTGGAAAGTCTAGATCTATCACATAATAATCTTGAAGGTGAAGTGCCCACAATTGGAGTCTTTAGCAATGCCACTGAAGTTTTCATTACGGGGAACAAAAGGCTTTGCGGAGGCATACCCGAGTTAAAGTTGCCGCATTGCAGTTTTAGGCACAACACACAAGATAAAAGATTGAAGCATAGGAAGAAATTGGCAATTGCGATTTTTTCTGGGTGTTTAGGAGTTTTTCTTACACTAGGATTAGTTGTGCTCCTGTATATTTTGGCATCAAAAAAAAAGACAACTGCACTATCAACTTCTAGTGATTTAGAAAATATTCCAAATTTGTCTTACCAGACCCTTCTTAAAGCCACAAACGGGTTCTCTCCGGAAAATCTGATTGGTAGTGGGACATTTGGGTCTGTATACAAGGGAATCCTTGATGGTCAGGATGAATCACCTGTTGCGATCAAGATGTTCAACCTTGAGTATCGTGGTGCTTCTAAGAGTTTTATGGCCGAATGTGGTGTGCTCCGAAGCATCCGACACCGAAATCTTCTAAAAGTGATAACAGCTTGCTCAAGTGTTGACTATCAAGGCAGAGATTTCAAGGCTTTGGTTTATGAGTATATGGAAAATGGTAGTTTGGAAGATTGGTTGCATCCACCAGAGATAACCGACAGGGATGAAGCTAATAATAATAGTTCATCAAGGAACTTGAATATTCGCCAAAGACTTGATATTGCAGTTGATGTTGCATTTGCCTTGGATTATCTTCACCATGATAGTGGTGCCTCCATAATTCATTGCGATCTTAAGCCAAGCAATGTTCTACTTGATAATGAAATGGTTGCACATGTCGGCGACTTTGGATTAGCCAAGTTCCTCCCAAAAGAAATGAGCATACTTCATGCAGATAACTCTAGCTCTATTGGAGTTAGAGGAACTATAGGTTACGCTCCACCAGGTATATATTAATTATCATCCTGCTATTATACATACATGTTTAAATATCATAATTATGTTAAATTTTCTTTGCAAAAATTTTAAGGCATGATATAATGATGTGCAGAATATGGTTTGGGAAATGAGGTATCAACTTGCGGCGATGTCTACAGTTTTGGAATCCTTTTACTAGAAATGTTTACAGGAAAGAGACCTACCAATAACATGTTCAAACAGGGACAAAGCCTTCATAGCTTTGTGAAAGAAGCTCTACCTGAATATGTTACCGAGGTTCTAGATAAAGCCCTTCTTGAAGACATGGACCAAGAGGAGACAGATAGCAGTGCAATGTCGGAGGCCTTGACTTCTGTACTTCGAATAGCACTTTCATGCTCAGTCGAGTTCCCGCGAGAAAGGTTGGACATGAGTGATGTGGTTACAAAGCTATCATCCATTAAAAACCAGCTCCTCGGGACTCGACTGCAACAAAAGAGGAGAATTCAAGGAGGGGTGCAAGTTTGATTATTGATGTTGATCTCCTATATGCGTTGCTTAAGTGATCTTTTACTCTTCTTTCTCAAGCCTCGAAGTATTCGAGATTGAAACATTACAGTTTGGGCATAAACTATATAGATTGTCAAGCTTTTTTCTGCATGTTCTCAAACTGAATGTAATCGACTAATTGTGTTGTCTTGCATTCGCTTTTGCTTAACTATAATATGGAAGGATCTGACTCATAAAATTCTTGGACCCTCGGTAAACAGTTCATCGCAATCGTTCGCTTCTAGCATGACCAAATATCTCAACCCAGATTTTTCCAGAACAATGTTTTCTGAAAGCTAAACTCACAAGTTATACAGTTATGCTTTAACATTCATCAAAATAAGTAAAAATGAGAGAAACATAAAAAATGATACTAGTTCCATATAAAGAATCTTTATTCTCCACCAAACACTAATTATCCAAAATCACTGATCATTTATGACTCCCCCTTTTATTGTAGAAGAAATTTTCAACAAACTTTTAATATATCTAAGGGTGTGTTCTCTTCAACATAAAACAACTTAACTTAATTAAATTGAACTGAATTGAACTAAATTGAATTGAACTGAACTGAACTGAAATGAATGAGTAAAAGTATTATCCAGAGCTGAACTGCATTAAACTGAAAATAAGCTGGAAAAAACAGACCCTAAACCACCTTTATAATGCATCCTCTAAATGTTTCAAAGAATTGACAAGATAAACATTTAATAAATTGGAAATTATAAGTTCCAACCTTCACTGTCAAACGCATAAAAGTAAATATTACCACCTTTAACCACGTTTGGTAAAGATAATATTCTTACATTTGCACATTAGTGACAGTAAATCACTTAATTTAGAACAGCTAAACAACAAAGCGATAAACCAAAAGCATAGCAGCTATCATTCATAAGTTCATCGGAATTTTACCATGATTTAGATGCCTACGAGGGCCGCACGATGTTTTTCTTACAATTGCCTGAGGTGTTTTCCCACGACCATGTTTTACTCGCTACAAAAAAATTGCAACCTCCCTAATAATATACTACACCTGCAATGTGATCAGCAAGACCCGAAGATTTACATAATGCGGAGGAAATAACAAATCTGAATAATCTACACCGTGGTGGTTAGTTAAAATGGGTCAGACTTCCTCAATCCTCATAAACTTGTATCAGCTGGGTGATCAGGGGCCTTGTTTGAGCTGTCCGGCTCTGTTTTCACACAAGCTTCCGGTTGCTCTGAGCCCAAGTTTGAAGCCTGCAAATGAGAAGGGACAATACATGTCAAATGCTTGACAAACTTGAAAAAGGTGGATGATCCATGGCATCTTCAGTTCACCTTTAAAGATGTGTTCCCTGTACCATAAGAGAGAGTCATGTCTCTCGCATGATCTACAAGTTCTTTGACATCCTCCTGAAATCAAACATGGTGGTCAAGTTTCTTCTTGTAACTATTCTACGCTCTGAATGATAGCAAACAGATAGCAACTCCTCTATGACCTCAAGATAGCTAAAAAGATACGAAATGATCAGGTCACAACACAAGTACCACAAGCAATAGGTAAGTAATGTATTTTGTAAAGCACTAAAACCCAACAGGAGAAAATTTCGCACTACTGAAAGTTTGGAGCACTATTCCAACTTCATTCATGCTGGATCTTTTTTGTTTTCTTGCCTTGTGAGCTTAAGTACAGATTAAAGCAATTTTGGTTGCTTAGCGATGAAGGTTGATCCTCTTCTTAGCCTTGTTTGAGTGTGCTAGTTTTTTTCCAGAAGGTGTACATTAGTAGTGAGTACTGCTTTGCATGGTAGTTAGTTATTAAAAACTAGAAATACATGTCAGCAAATATCTTAAGAGGTACACAGTACTAGATTGAAATATCAAAGTAATAACTTCACTAGTATTCTTAAATTTCATTTTTCCTTGCAATGCTCCATAAATCTTCGACGGAAAATACCATCAATGATTCCAAGTATTCTACTAGAAACACTGTCCACAGGTCCTTTTTCACAGATTTGGTATCCAAATAGAAGTTGTGCATCAAAATGACAAGAAAAACTGTAATGAACTTCAGCTAACCATTCAGCAGACATATTTAAATAAAACTGCAAATATTTTCCAGACACTGAATTCCCTATAATTATGTACATGCCTCTCAACCAAATATTATTGCTTATCAAAAGAAGGTGTGGAGGAATATCCTGAAATAAAGTAACCATAGCACAGACTCATTAAAAAAAACTAGATAGCAAGAAACATACCGAATCTTTAGCATCAGGCTCCACAGCCTCTCTCTTCACTCTGTTTCGAACAGATAAAGGACTGCACCAAATAAAACAACAATATGAAGACCCAAAATAGAGGTGTCAAAAAAAGAGGTTAAAATGTGAAAACAAGCAAAACAAATGAATTTTACGCACCGATCTTCAATCTCCATATCAGAATCTGGATCCCATCTTTCATCTGGATCTTGCTGATCTTCGTCATCCTGAACAGTAGGCAGAAACTTCAAGGTATATGCTTATAATAATATAAGTGGCATGTAAAAACTCTATAGGAAAGGGGGCATAATCAGCTTTCCTGTAGCAAAAACAAACGTAGAATATCCAGGACTACTTTCAGTTACTTACGAGTCAGTCCTAATGGAAAAAGCATATCATTTGACCTTTTTGATTTAATGTTCCTAGCTTGAAGAGGTGAGTGATTATAATTTAATTCCCTTACATTGCATGTCAGTGTACAAAAGGCATAATAATTCTTGTTACTAACCCTCTTTGCAGTGCAATGCACACATACTGCCCAACATGTACCAGCCACCAAAATTTTACCCCTTTCTTTTGCATAGAGTTTTAGGAGAACTAATGTTGTGGGTCATAGAAAAAAAAAAGAAACTATTATTTTATATTAAAGTTAAATGTATGTATGATGAAAAGTTAGTGGTCCTATTCCAAAAATAGAAACAAAAGAATGGGGTAAACTAATAAGGGACATCCCAAAAAGGAATACGGGTAAACTAATAAAGACCGGAGGGAGTATTTTTCTATAAACATCTCAAGGTTCGGATTTATAAAATGAGACACCACAATTCGGAAAGAGATTATAAATACTAATTTTGTTTCCTAATGATTGCAACATATTCCTTATTATGTTTTATAACACTAGCGACATTTCTCTTTTGGGTAAAATTTTATACAAAGAATCTCTTACTTTATTTACTAATCACATTGACCTTTCTTTATTCTCTCTCCTCCACCTTGGTTCATGGGCAATTCCATATTTACAGGTATTAAGAAATGGAGGTAGTATCTAATAGATTCACTCAAATTAACACTTGGCGCATCTTTCAATGCCAAGTGTCCCCATATTTTTTTCAATATGTAAATCATGAAGTACCATATACATGAAATAAATAGGAACTTAATATAAGCATATATGGAAGAAATTGATAATTTGTGAACATATACCTCCTCCGCTCCAAAAAGAATGCAACACTTGCATTTTTAAAGTCGAACTTTACAAACTTTGACCACAAATTCCCACTACTATATAATAACAACATAATCATGTGAAATCTTATTACATTATGTCAATGTGTAGTTTCAAAATACAATTTTTGATAATTTTGTTAAGTACATAATCAGATATACTTATGGTCAAAGTTGTGCATTAGAGACATTGAAAACTCAAGTGTTGCATTCTTTGTAGAGTGAAGGAAGTATATCTTTTCATATTTCCCACGCAATCATAGATATGAATCTTAAGGTAAATGGAAAGTAGCTGAAATTACTCATCATATATCGTATTCTGAAAATATTTAATTTTTCAATCAACTTTTGTAAATTTTACTTCTTAAACCAGTTTTAATTGAAAAAAATAAAATATTAGAATGTTCTCAACTGAGAGAGATAAATTTGATTACGTGTATGACTTGAAATACCTCATCCTGGAAACCTAAAGACTACGATGATAGGTCCCAAACTCCCAACAATAATTCATGTCAATCTAATTGATCCATGTCCCCAGGTTTTTCAACGAATCCAAAATTGCATTCTTATGCACAAGAAAAACTTTCTACAACGATAGCCAGTATTCATCTTAGACTGTGCACAATCATTTCAACAATTGCAAGTCCCATTGCAATCTACAGCATCCTCTTAAACAAGAGTTCTACTATTCCCCAGCTTCACATAATTCTGAAGAGCATATAATACATAGTTCTGAATAAAAAACACAAGAAATCTACCTCTGGGAGCTCAGTGTCTGGAGGACGCTCCTGAAATGGAACACTTGGTGCATGTTGTAGAGTTGACAGATTCTCAAGAAGCTTTGCTCTAATATCCTCCAACATGGGCCGTGAGTTTTTATTTTCCATGTTACTTGGAGCAACATGGAGAGTATAATCAGGACCAAAATACTCATAATACTCATGTTGTGGCATTTTATCATCAAGCTCAATCCCAAGGGCAACCCCAGTCTGTCAATTGCATCAACAGATAATCAGTTGGATAAAGAAATTAAAAAAGGGAAAGTAAGCCTCAAACTTTTCGGATTCTTTCTCTTAACTAGTTAGGCGGAAAAATTATGCTGAGTTGGCAAGTTCAACTTACTAACCTTGACATGATTTATCAATAAACAGGGAATATCTTACAGGCAATGTAGATGTCATGAAGTTATAATGCACATTCAGGAACAAAGCATTCAGAATCAGGTTGGCAGAGTAAGTCCTCGACCTATGACCTAGGACTCGGCTAGAAGAGTCAAACACCGGTATGTGTCCAAGAGTCAGACACGGCCATGTAATGACATTTTGGAAAAAGTTTGCACAAGTCTGGAGAAGTTCATGAAAGTTCAAATTCCGGAAAACTTGAGAAAGGATCAGAAAGTCAAAAAAATTAATTGAACAAAAAAGACCCTAAGATGTTAGATTGCTTGAAAAGTATAATTAAAATATATAATTGGGTGAAATCCTTGCAATCCAAATTAAACTTTGACAAGAGAGTTGTCTCATTATTGTAATGTCAATCAGCCAGCTGAATGACATCAATTGGAAATGCCAAATAACAACTAAATAATTGCCTAATCATACTCAAAACATATGATCTTTCCTTAGATAGTTACTGCTGAGAGGGAAAGGTGATCAATGATGTCTCACAACTAATTACATGTGTGCACTTTTTTGGCTATATGTTAAAAGCAAAAGCCATACCTCATAACACCAGCAACGAGCTACATTTCGTATGGTATAGCCACCTCCACCCACCAACAGTAATGGGACATTAAAGGATCTCATGTATTTGACGCACTCAGCATGACCTCTGATTGAGAGGTTAAAACAGCCCAATCTATCACCAGACAAGGAATCAGCACCACATTGCAGGACAACAGCCCCAGGGTTGAAAACCTCCATTACTTTTCCCATAATGGGCCTAAATAATGATTGGTAGCTCTCATCATCAATGCCATCATCTAGGGGAACATTGAGAGAATAATACTTCCCCTTTCCATATCCAGTATCACGAATATCTCCTGTACCAGGAAAATAATCGCCAAATTTGTGAAAAGACACTGTCATGACCCTGTCTGTAGTATAAAAGGCCTCTTCTACACCATCACCATGGTGGATATCAATGTCCACATACAAAACACGCTGCAATATTTCAAAAGTGCTCAGTTAAAAACAGAAATACGTAAAATGACAAGTATGACAGGGATAATAGAATACAAAAAAAAGTTCAATGTCTACTCATGCAAAATTAGACATGTGAAGAAAGTAAAGCACATGAAGATGCATACTTTCTTCGAGATAATTTTTTTCTACACTTTATAAGTGAACCAGGCTTCGCACTCATAACATTTCTGATATTAGCTCTTGAATGATACTTTGCGCAGTTTTAATTGAACAAACACAAAAGCATGAGTGTGAATGTAGTGCAAAACACCTTGAGTAACTAAACAAGTTAATCTTTACTCAGAAAGATATTGACTGCAGAAGCTTGACGCCGATACATGTGACACTGCAGAATATATACATGCACACTGTGTGGTTAAACAGGGTGTGTCAATCTGCATTTACTGGTTTACAGCCAGTCAAGTCTATTCAGCAGTAACTTCACTTGCTCAAACAACGCAGCAGAGCACTTTGGAAAAATAAGCTTTACTTATACAGCCAGGGTGTGTGAAAAAATGGGGTAGAACCGTATGAGTTCCACTATCGTCGTCACTGGGCTACAGAGGACCAATAGAATAACACAATAGAAGAAAGTAATACTTCTTTGTAAACGCGGAAATGACTTGGGTTCTTAAAGATTTACTATAAAGTTCCTGCTCATGCTATTACATTCTGCAATCTACAGAAACCTGATCGAGGCCACCAATCACCATAACTTTTTATTCTACCAGCATCCTCAAAAAAAATTATCAAAGGAATTCTTAACTTGAAAGACTAATCAAAGATCTATCCAGTTAATACCCACAAAAAGTAATAAAATATGTTGAGTCAAAATCCTTCCAATAAAATAATAAAATCAATAAAATAACAAAAAAAAAAATCATGAAGGCTATCAAGCCAATGTGCTTCGATGAAAAAACAAAGGCTGATATAAGTTTCATTCCGTCAGTAAATGGAATAATACTCGATGGGAATATTCACACATCACAAACAAAGAACAACATTTGAAACATACTTCATTGCGCAAGATAGCTAATCTTAACAAAATGAAGTAAAAGATGAAAGAATAACTAGTACACTGTACACAGCAAAAATATCATTTAAAACGGTTGTATAATGACAACATACAGTTAAAATCTTGTTTTTAGATAGGTCTACAGATAAAACAAAAGTGATCACCATAAACAAGTAGAAGATGGTGAAGATCAACCCACTCACCTCATGCACTTTAAGAAGTTCCAAAATTGCCAATACAATATCATTCACATAGCAAAAACCAGACGCCTCGCACTTCTTTGCATGGTGCAAGCCACCTGCCCAATTAATTGCAATATCACAAAGTCCATGGTTCAATTTCACAGCACCTCCAACCGAACCTCCAGCATACGTCTGACAAAACGAGTACAAACCATCAAATACAGGACAATCTTCACCAACATTAAACCTCTTCAACTGCCTCAACTGATCCTGCTGTGTTTCCGGGGTAATACCCCTAAGGAAAGACACATAATCATCAGCATGAAACCTACAAAGATCCCTATCTCTCGCCGGAACCGGCTTAAGCACTTGCATATGTTGAAGTAAACCATAGTGAGCTAAAAGAGCATGTGTCATACGAATCCGATGCGGCTTCATCGGATGACCTTGTCCATAGTAATAATTTCCAACTTCTGGATCATAAAAATACGAAACTTTGCGTTTCACTCCGTCTGGTCCAGACGGAAGCGAATTACCTCCTGAATCCATACCCTAAAATTGGCACCAATTCCTGAAAAAAACATGAACTATTTCTCTCAAAACCCTAACATTCACTAAATTAAACCTTCAACTTCAGTGTATGAAGCTATACTTTTATCAACAACATACAAATTCATCACAAAAAAGCTTGACAATGTAATATGAAGAAACGAGTAAAAATCTGAAATTATTTAAGCATAAAAATGAAAAAAAATCCGTAAAAATAAATCAACAGATGAATTATGAGTTCATACTAAATTACTAATACATGTGAAAGCTTTAAATTCTGAATCTTAAAACTTACAGTAAAATTAGTCTGAACCAACCATCAAATTGTTGAAAGAAACAATTTTAGGTCTCGTCGAAATATGCAATTTTGCGCGCAATATTTAGATAGTTTCTCTCGCTCTTCTTTGTCTTCTCCTAAAACTTGGAAAAGGTAAGCTGGAAAAGATGAATGTAGAGAATAGAGAGAGATGTAAAATGTAATCGAGGGTTAGGGCTAGAGACCAAGAGTGGAGTACATTGCTTATGTTTCTTTTTCACTCTTGTTATGAAACTTCACAATTGTTGATGGATGATATAATCTTATACTCCACCTCGGTTTTAAAAATAGTATCCACGTCCGATTTCTTTCGTTGTTCCTATTTGGATTTCGAAATCGGAAAATAGGAGAACCTAAGATTCAATTATTTTAAATAAAATTAAATTAATTAAAAATAAAAATTCTTGACCTTTTGAGTTATTTAATGTTAGACAACTAATGATACAAAGAGTAGTTATTGATCCTCTTATAGCGTATATTGCTCTCCTCTTGCTTACATTTTATCCCACTTCAATAATTCTTGTTGGCTCATGTACCATCTTCTCTCTAAAAATAGAGACCATCTCTCTCTAAGAAAAAGAGAGTGCAAACCCTACTTCTAAATCTAACAATTTTTCCTCCTCTCCATACTCTTCCAAATCAAAGCAACTCTAACTAACAAAACTAAAATGCTTCCTCCACCCCCCATTCTACTCAACCCTACCAATATAGCTGATCATGAAACAGCGAGTATTAGAAGAATGGGCATCCTAATTGAATCAATAGAGCAGGATACTACACAAGAGGATTATATCCTCTACAACACAGTCATAGGGAAAGCAAAAGATCTAAGAGATTTTACTGAAAACCAGATAGCTCACTGGGTAGCTACAAACTGGATAACATATGACGAAATCCACGTAAAAAAGGTAGGGAAAACGTTCTTCTTCCTTTGTTCTGATGCAAGAGATAGAGCAAGTCTGCTTGACCTAGGTTCAGCAAATTATCAAGGAGCCCTAATCATATTTTCAAAATGTAATCCTCAAGACTCTTTTAGATCTCATACTTTTCAAAGAACTCCCCTCTGGGTTAAGGTAGAAGGTCTACCCCTTCTATATAATAAGATGAGTACTGCAAAAAGAGCACTGGATAGAATTGGGCACGTTCTATATTTTGACACTGAATCCACAAAAGAAGGATTCAAGGATTATCTTAGAGCAAAAGTTCTCATCCCAATCAACAACCCCTTGGTCCCAGGGTTCTTTTTCAACAGGCATGAAGGCCCACGAGAATGGGTGGATTTCAGTTATGAAGGAGTGTTCACTTTTTGCACCAAATGCGGAAGAATAGGGCATAAAAGAGCAAGATGCAGACTTCCTATAGTAATAGCTCAGCGTCATTTCGAGATGGTACTGGAAGATATTGGGCAGGGAGTTGATTTCCCGATCATAGAGCGCAATGCTATACCTCTATATTCAAACAAAATCATAGGGCTCAAGAGGGTTGAAAGAAATAGAACAACTCGCCTAAATCTAGTGGGAATATCATGGGAAAGAGACAATGAAGGAGACAGTCTATCTGAACAAACATTACCAGAAGATGATGATGATGAGGATAATAATGGTAGTTCAAGTGATTCGTCAGGATCCGGAGGTCCACATAATCAAAACAATCATTCTTCTAATCAAGATAAGCGAGGAAAGGACAAGGTTCACTCTGAGAACAACCCTACCGAACAAATTAACCCAAACGAAGCCTCTACATCCAAACGAGTCAGGGAAAAAGATCAACATCATTCCGAGCAAAGAAAGAGAACAAAGAAATGTAGCAATGCGGGGCAAACCCAAACACATGATCAGAAAAGTTCAAAGCGGAAATTGCCGGATAGTAGAGGAAATTTAGCGGGAAAGCACACAAAACGAAGGCAATATGATCTTCCAAATCCAAGAAGACTCACTGTAGAAAAGAAGACCGAAAAAGGGATCAAAAGTCTTCATTCAACACTGAGAAGAGGAATGCATTCAATGAGAGTTCAACCCATGGAAACAGAAGTGATAAATAACGAGTCAACAAGTCCAAGAGAAGAAAAGAGGATGCGCAGAGAAGTTATTGCAAGGAGAAGGCTCAACCACCCAGCATTTCCTTCGAGACAAGCGTGCGCTGGTAAGTTAATAGCTCTAGCTGCAAGTTTAGCATTTGTCATGATTTACGAAACTACCCCCATCTCACAAGCTAAGGGTAGTAACGTAAAAAACTATAGTAAGTTTTCAAAAACTGGTTCTCAAAACGTTTTCCAAAGGATATTGCAAGCGTACTGTCTGACATATCTAGCTCATATTGATAATTCTACTGATAATTCCATACTCACTTCAGTTCTCTTTCACTTCAAGTCCCTCCTCTATTTATACTACTTGTCTGATGAAGATTGTGTATCACACTCTCTCTCTTACATAAACCTACCTACACAAACACGAATGGCTTCCAAAAATAGAGTCCACCCTACTCCCACTCTTCCACTTCCTGAAATAAACCAACCTGATCACCCTCTCAACATTGTCCCTCCTCATGAGGAAACCAACCTAGCCAACCTCTTCACCAATGTCCAACTCACTGAAGATGACAGAATTTACATTCCCTATGACCCATACAAAGACTACTTCATACCTTTTGGTTCTCTAAACTATCTGGAAGAGAATAACAAATTCCACACCACCTTGCATGATGATGATTCCGACGAGTATGAGGAAACTTTGTTCTTAAAAAATCCCCCAAATTCACCGGAAAATGAGTTTCACCTGTTCTGCTCTAACTCCTTCGCTACTCTTAGCCAGGAAAATACAAGTGGCACCCTAAACCCAGATTCAGTGGGACCACCTGAACAGATTCAGGAGGAATCAGGCAGTTTCACTTTTCAAAAACACAAACCCATTGAAGCTATGGCCCACAAAATCTCGCTCCCTCAGATTCACTCCAACCCAACTTCCTCCAACTTGAACTTATTGGGCCTTTCAGAGACACATCTAGCCCAAAAAAGAAAAGCGAGGTCCAGTAGCCTCTCTTTCTCAGGCTGGGAGGAGTTAGGAGAAGAGGTCAAACAAGATGCAAAAAACCACTCTGACCAAAACTTCAAATCCCAAAAAGACCAGTCAAACAAAGCCATCACAAGCAACTATAAAACAATTGAAACAAGCTCAATCTCAACCAACTCCTCCACAGACTCTCACTCACTTACTCAAACTCCCCCAAATACACCAAACTCTCACGGCTCTTTTACCTCTGCTCAGTCTGATTTCCCTCTTGAAGACTGGGATTTTGAAATTGAGCCGATGGATCTTAACATCTCTCCTGAAAATGCACTGTCGTCAGCTGATAGCGAGCAAAAATCTCCCTCTCCTCTTAGGATCATAAAGAGGAGGAGGAAAAGAGCTTGGAAACCAGCAGGGTTACTGGCACAGCATCTTAGAGCCTATGAGAAAGAAGCAAAAATAACAACTAATAAGAGGCTGTTTGATCTCAATTTCCCACCCAAAGAAAGCAACACTAGAGGCTCAACCAGCAAAACAAAACGCATCAAGTATCAGAAGAATACAAAGGGGAAGAAAATTCTGAAGTTTGGATTAAGTGATGGTGATATGTCAGGGCCTGAACAGTCTCTAGAAGGAAACACTAGGCGAGGTGCTTTGGCAGGGAAAAGTCCAGGAGCAAGTCAGAGGAAGATGAAAACTGAAGGTGCGGCTGACCAACAGCCTCTAGTTAAAGAATGAGTATTCTTAGTTGGAATTGTAGAGGACTTAAAAACCTTAGTCCTCAAAATCTAGGGTTTATTATGAATATTGCTAGTTCTAACAACTTAGATTTTATCTTTCTCTCTGAAACCAAAAGTCATGTCTCTCTTTTAGAGTCAAGTTTTTCTAGACTAGGGTTTCAAGAGTGTTCTGGCTTTAATTCGGATGGTAGTAAGGGAGGTCTCTTCTTATGTTGGTCTAGAAGAGTAGTTGTTAAGATTGTAGAAACCTCTGCTAATTATATATGTTGTAAGACAGCTGATGAAGCTGCTAATGAGTACTATATTGCTTTTGTTTACGGATCGCCTTACCTCGCTAATCGCAATGAAATCTGGACAAACCTATCACAAATTATGGACACTAATGAAGGGAAATGGTTGTTAATAGGAGACTTTAACCAGGTTGAAAGCAAAGACCAAAAACTAGGGGGAACCCAAGCACTCCAAGGTGCAAAAAATTTCATTGATTGGAAACTCCATAATAAGCTCATGGACATCCCATACCAAGGAGTTAGTTTTACATGGTCAAACAACAGATCAGGAACAGAGGCTATTCTAGAAAGGATTGATAAAGCTTTCTGTAATAGCAACTGGCAAGATTGCTTCAATGATGCAGAAATCTGGAACCTCCCTATTCTTCTTTCTGATCACAGCCCAATAATCTTGAACCTTCATGGCAAGCAAATAAAAGGAAAAAAGAGGCCTTATAGATTAGAAGCTTGGTGCTTGAACTTTGAGGAAGTTAGGATAATTATAAAGAAGGAGTGGGCAGAAGCTAAGGGGGGATCCTCGCCTTTTTCTCTACAAAGAAAGCTTCAGAATAGCCTGAGAAAAATAAGAAGTTGGTGCTTGGACTTCAAAAAGAAGAACAACATAGACTGGAAAGACATTCATGAGAACCTCACCAATATTCAGAAGAATATCTCTAGTACTTCCCAGGTGGATGAAGAGAGAAAAATAAGAGATGAAATAATCGAACAGATTGAGGTGAAAACTGCTTATTGGAAACAAAGAGCAAAATCAAAATGGGATAAAGCTGGGGATAAGACATCGGCATTCTTTTATAAGAGTGTCAAAGGAAGGTCAGCTAGAAATGGTATTAAAGCAATCAAGGACTCCAACGGAGGCTGGACTACAGATCAATCTGTTATTCAAAATCTCTTCTTTGAAAACTTTCAAGAGCTATATAAGAGAAATAATAGGATGGAAGAGAAAATCACTTCACTTGACCCCTTCCTTGATCCAATTGCTACTCTCTCACAAAATCATGTCGATATTCTCAATCTTCCTTTTACAAGAGAGGAAATAAAGAAAGCTTGCTTCAGTTCGAATCCTCTAAAGTCCCCAGGGCCTGATGGGGCTCCTCCACTCTTCTACCAAAAAAAACTGGCAGGTCGTGGGTGATGATGTTATAAAATCGGTTGAATCTTTCCTTTCTTCTGGATATCTACTTAGGGAACAAAACAAAACTTTTATTACACTCATTCCAAAAATTGAAAGACCGCAGGAAACAAAAGATTTTAGACCCATAAGCCTCTGCAACTCTTCATACAAAATCATTTCAAAGACGTTAGTTAACAGACTTAAAGGAGTTATGGGGGATTTGGTCGATAAATATCAAAATGCTTTTGTGCCAGGGAGGCAAATGTCGGATAATTGTTTCATTTCACATGAAATAATTAACTGGGTAAAAAAAAGAAAGAAGGGGAACAGTTTTGCAGGCATTTTGAAGGTGGATCTTAGTAAGGCTTACGATCGAATTAGGTGGGATTTCGTTGAAGCCATGCTGAGAAGGATGAATTTCCCGGAAATCTGGGTACAATGGATAATGCAATGCATAACAACAGTTTCATATGCTGTTCTAGTTAATGGCGAGCCCTCCCAAACGATTTTCCCTTCTGCTGGTCTAAGGCAAGGAGATCCTCTTTCTTCCTACATCTTCATTCTATGCATGGAAGTGCTATCTAGGAACCTAACTCACCTACAGAATATGAAGGAGCTGGAAGGTCTCAAAATTGCTCGCACAGCTCCAAAAATCTCTCATCTCTTCTTCGCAGATGATGCGCTTTTCTTCTTCAAGGCACAACCAAAGAACTGTTGGACGATAAAGAAAGTTCTCTCAACATTTTGTGAAAAGTCAGGAGAGATGATAAACTTCGAGAAATCTCATGTAATTTTCAGTCCTAACACTCCTACGAAGTTTACAAAAATCATGAGGAAGCCTCTTGGTGTGCAAGTTAAGAAAAAGATTGGCAGCTATCTGGGATGCCCTATGGAGATTGATGGAAGATCTTCTGCTAGTTTTAATGAAATTATAACGAAAACCGTCAATAAGATTCTCTCATGGAAATTCAGCAAACTATCTCCAGCAGCTAAACTTATCCTCATCAATACGATTCTGATCTCCCTAGCATCTCATATAGTCTCCATATATCTTCTACCGAAGAAAATCACTAAGAAAATCTCTTCAACACTTCTGAAGTTTTGGTGGTCTTCCTCCATGGAGAAGAAACCAATATATTGGAGAAAGAGAGAAATACTAGAAAATCACAAGCTGCAGGGAGGATTAGGGTTCAGGAATATTGAGAATGTAAATAAAGCCCTTCTCTTTAATCAAGCATGGCGGATCCACCAAAACAAGGGTTCTCTCGTTAACCAGGTCTTCACAGCAAAGTATAGGAAAGACCCACTTCAAATGGCTATTGATGATGAAGCTCCCTCAACCTGCTCATACGCATACAAAAGTCTTTTTAGAGCTTGTCAAAGCTTTAAAGAGGGTCTTCACAAGAGATTAGGAAATGGAAAAACAATAAGAATCGACAAAGATACTTGGCATCATCAAGGGAAAAGCCTTAAACCAAAAAGGACTGAGGACCATCCAACCAGAGAGAACTACCAAATGGTGTCGGATATTATTGATCAAGATAAGAAATGGAAGCAGTCAGTGATATGGAACATCTTTCCAAAGGAGGAAGCAAGAGAAATTCTAGCTACTTTCATACCTCAAGGAGAAGAAGAGGACGAGATTGAATGGTCACACACAAAGTCAGGAAAATTCACAGTTAAGTCAGGGTATTGGTTTCTACAACACAACATCAATAACCAGGACAAAAAAGAACACTTCTGGAAAGATCTCTGGAAGTCAAACATTTTCCCAAAGTGGAAACACTTTATATGGAAAATCATGCACAATGCGGTTCCAACAGCTGAGAACCTGTGCAAGAGATCAATTTTGCAAATTGATACAAGCTGCAAACTCTGCAAAACGGAGAGAGAAACCACTCAACATCTTTTTAGAGATTGCGACATATCAAAGAGGATTTGGAGAGCCTCAATGGGAATAGTGACAGACCACAGTGCACATATCTCTATACAAGATTGGATCAGAAACTTTCTCAACCTTCTAAAAAAAAAGAAAAAGGCTGCAGGCACTGATCAAAATGAAGCAGCTCAGTTCATCTCAACGATTTGGGGAATATGGGTGCATAGAAATGAAATAATTTTTCAAGAAGCCAAAATGAATCCATCAAGAGTACTAGAGATAATCAAGGATCACAACAGAAGGCTTCTGGAAAGCAATAAAGAGAACACTGAGCAGGATAAAGATAGTAACAATGGTCCGAGTACTGATGAAAAGAAGGCTATAGTTTGGACAGTGGGGAAGAAAACAAGAAATGTCATGCAAACGCTAGTAGTAGATGGTGCATGGGCAGATAAGAAGGGGAATCAGTGGCAAGCTGCTATAGCTTGGAAAAACAAAAATGGATTATTAGGAGAAGAGTCTGCCTCCAGAATTTTTTCGAACTCACCAGTACAAACCGAGGCTTATGCCATTCTCAAGGCTTTACAAGACATGAAATGGAAGTGCTCAGACATAACAATACACACAGACAACATCGAAGTGGTCCAAGCGCTGAACAGTCAAGAAAAAACAAACAAGAATATAGCCCAAATAATAGTAGCGATTAGGAGAGAAGCTAGTACTTATAATTTTGTTTCCTGTATCAAGGTTAGGCGTGAAGCAGTTAAACTAGCCCATGACCTAGCCGCAAAGGTGAGGAAAGGATTAGTTCACTGCTCACCTTTTTGAATATATTTGTTTCACCCATTGTCAAAAAAAATGATACAAAGAGTTTGAGTGGAGTAAAAGAGAACATTAATTACAAACTAGTGTGAATACATTTAAGCTGAGAGGGGGAATGTTAGAGAACCAATTAGGCAAAAGTTTGAGAAAAGGTAAAAACTTGACTATTAATTTTTTTTTTTGAGGGAAACTTGATTTAGTGTAAACACGTTTATTGCAACATAAAACTAATGGGAAATTAATCTGTAAATTATACTTCCTCCGTCATATAATATAGTACTTGTTTCATTTTAGGTAGGTCAAACTTTTAAAAAATTGACCAAATATTTTCATTAATATATACAAGAAAATATACTCATGTGGGATCTTGTTAGATATGCCCCAATATGTAGTTTCATAATATCGATTTTTTTATTTTTTTATTAATAGGGAATTAAAGATATCGAATGTCAAAGATCCGTCTTGAAAATCGTGTAAAAAGGGAACAAGCAATCTAATATGGGAAGGAGATAGTATTATTTATGGAAAGGTTCAAAATAGGAACAACATATTGAAATTTCTCAATGGAGGATACATGCTTAACAAAAGAAAGCGAAAGAGAGTATTATTATTGCATAGTGTTCCTTTTGTTTTTTTTTATCTTTCTCACTTTCTTGTACACATCTCCCAATGCACATCTTTGAACTTAAATATCTTTCATCATATATTAGTAAAAATCATAACGATTAAATATATAAGTAAAAATCATAACGATTGAATATTATTCTAAGTTCAATTAGTGAGACCAATCAAACAAGAACCCACATAACTATATTTTTTTTATAAATTGAAAAAAATTGAGAAGATTATCTCTAAATATGAATAGTGTCAAGATTCTGAGTAAGAACGATAAAAAAAAGACAGAGTATTTACTATCTGCTTCTTACATTATGATTATCTTTGATGATATATATTTTGAGAAACACATAGGCCATATTTAAAAATGAGCGGATAACTAGTTGTTAGTTGATTGTATTAGGTGATAGTTAATTGTATTATTAACTAGTTCGACTAGTTGATTGTATTAGCTGATATGACTGAGCAACTATATTTGGTGTTTGTATAAAGTTTTTGGTAAATAACTGATAGTTGATTGATTAATTGTGTAAAATGACCAATAAAGACATATGGACAACAAGTTATCAAGTCTTATCATAAATCATGCTAAGAATGTCTTATATGAGACTTATGGATAACTTTTAGCTTTTACTTGATAATGTCGATTTTTACATGATATATAGTCAATTTCTATGACTTAGTCAGTTTTCTTTATTATAATCAGTTTTTATTGTGAACCCATCTAATACTTGCCGATATCATTAATTTAGCGAACATTCTATAATAAAAAAAATTATATCTGTATATTAATTTTAAAAAAAAGTTAAATTTGTATTTTCCGTAAAAAAAAGTACTCTCTTTGTACTTTTTATTTTTTCTACTTTGGACCTCAAATATATTTCATTTCATATTAATAAAAATTATAATGATTAAATATCAATAAAGTACTTAGTGCAACTGTTGAACCCTAGTTTTGATAATGACAAAGAAACAAAGGAACAAACTAAGTAGTGAACTAATGAATTATTTAAGTGTATGGTGTCTAAGGTATCAATGCAAGGAACTGGGAGAATACAAAGTCAATGAAGAAGTCAAGAGAGGATTTCAAAGGCTAAGTAAAGAAGTTTCTATGTTGATACTGGAGCAAGCATTGGATCAAGAATAATAGAAGCTAGGCGTTTTATTTTCTAGTTCCAATGTAAAGGAACAAAGAAAGAATGGTAAGGAACTGTGGCAGAATATTTGAGAATGAAGCGTTTGTTCCTCTGTAAGGAACAAACTCAGTGGCACTTAGTAAATATGTTAAAGGAACTGAACTAATATAAGGAACTAGACTTAGGCGTGTACTTAGTTAACGATTAAAAGATAATGGAGTAAGTCATGCCTAGATTATAGGAAATTAGTTATTTCTAATTTCAAATGATAAAATCAGTTTTAAAAAGAAAATCTGTTTTGGAAAAGATTTTATTTTTCGGAAAATAAGAAAATAAATATCCGGTTGTTAGAAAGATTTTATTTCAAAGATATTATTTTCTTAAAGATTAGAAATTCAGATTTAAAGATAAAAAGAGTTTATAAAAACTGATTTTCGGATAATGTTGAAGGAACTCCTATTATTTAGGAGTAATGGCTGCATTTTATCCACGTTCATTTATAGTTCATGGGATCATGGGACATGATGTAAAACGTGTTCCTTAGGGGAAGGAACATCATGGGTAAATGGATTAAAACGTGTACTCTAACATTAATCCCACGTTCTTCATGATTACACTATAAATATAGAAGTCTAGATAAGTTCCAAATGTGTCTGACTAAGTAATTAAGTGAGTTTAACTTATTAAGTGTCAGTGCCTTCATTCTCTCATAATAGCCATTTGTTCTTTGCCTTCTTACTCTAATTCCACTAAGCTTATTTCGATCAATTGTATTTTGGTTTTTGGGGTAAGGGAACTTTGAGTGAAGTTCTGTAAGAGAAAGGCTTTGAGTGAAGCTTGTATGTGTGAGAAAACTTCGAGTGAAGTTGAGAGGAACTGCTGTTAAGGGAACAGTGGTTCAGGAACTTGAGTTTAGGAACTCAAGGTAGGGCTCGAGTTAGAATTAGGTTGTAACAGAGTTGTTTGGCCTAATTAGTGAAAGTGTTGAGTTTAAAATCCCTAGTGGTCGAGGTTGTTTCTTCTTGTTGGGCCCAAGAAGTTTTTCCTCGTAAAAATCCCTTGTGTTCCTTTAGCTTGTTTATTCGTTTAAGTTTTAATTTCCGCAAAAAGTTACGTTTATTTCTACACCTACAATTCACCCCCCCTCTTGTAGTGTTCCTAGGGAAATAACAGCAACGAATTAAACGAGACCCCACATAACTATATTTTTCCTTATATATTGAGAATTTTTTTAGAACATTCTATCAAGTTGTGAATATTGTCAAAATTACAAGTGAGAAATATAAAAAAAATACAGAAAGAGTATTCAACAATATTTTTGAATAGTTTGGTAATAACACTTTCAAATGAGGTAGAAAATAAGTTTAGGCCTTCCCTATCTCTATTATATATGAAAACTATTGAGAACTTTGGTGTCCACTTAAATTCCCTTAAATATCGTATATATATTTTTCATTCTAAGATAATTAATGAAGGCAAAAAATCATGAAAAAAAAAAATCTAATGTAACTGCCAGGTCTCAAAAGTAACTTCCAGATTTTAAAAAACAAATAAACATGTACAATACCATCAATGAATCTTAAAGTAATAATTGAAATTTTCTACTTAATCGTTATTCATTATCTACAGAGATATAGTTATAAACTTATCTTACGAGTATGTTTTCACAAAAAATTATCAAGCCTTATATATATATATATATATATATATATATATAATATATATATATATATATATATATATATATATATATATATATATATATATATAGAAGTGAGTTCATATGAGAATGCATACTTATATGAGAAATGAGAATGAATTTTACACCCTATAACTCATATAAATAAGTGATGTTACTCTAATGAAAAAATGATGTAACTCCAAAAACAAAATATTTGAAAAAAAAAATTCAAAAAAAATAATTTTTTTTTGAATTCAAATTTTTTTAGAGAGATATAACTCTAATGAATAAGTGTTGTAACTCTATACCAATCGTGTGGTTGAGATTCATTCTCATTTCTCATGTAAGGAGCATTCTCATGTGATCTTCCCCTATAATATATATATATATATTTATATATATATATATATATATCAAGCCTTACGTACATGAGTAGCTACGCTAGACATGTGAGAGATTATGGTTCAATATGACATTGCGGCTCCATTATTTTGGACAAAAATAATAAAAATTCAGTCCAATTCAATTTAGTTCAGCTCAGTCCAATCCAGAAAACCAAAGTCGAAGTGTCATACTGAACTAGAATCTCTCACATGTCAACCTGACGTAGCTACTCACGTGAGGCTTGATAACGATATATATTTTTTGTAAGAAGTGGAAAGAGGAGTATCAGCCCCTACAAAACTAAATACTTTATCCGTTCTGAAATAAAATGAAATATTTTCTTTTTTAAAAAAAAAACTCACGTAAAAGAAATATATTATTTTATTTTCACAAATTTATGTAGAGAAGGAAGATGGCATTATGGCAAGACATACACTCCTGAGTCCTGAGTCCTGAGATACAGAGATAATACGTGTATATTTGTGTTGACAATTGTGAATATATTTTTTTTGAAGGAAAATTTGAGAAATTATTTGGTCGACTTATATTCAGCTACTAACATTTTTAGATCTCAATCTAAGCCAAACTAAGCTCTGCAAATAGTTGCTCACTTGTTTGTCAAGTCTCAAGTGTGACTATTCAACTAAGGGTGCGTTCTGTTCAACTTAAAAAATTAAGTTTCAGGTCCAATAAGTTCAGATAAGTTTAGATAAGTTCAGATAAGTTGCAATAAGGTCTAATAAGTGCAATAAGTTCCAATAAGGTCTAATAAGGTCCAATAAGTTCCTATCAGGTGCAATAAGTTCCAATCAGGTGCAATAAGTTCCAATCAGGTCTAATAAGGTCCAATAAGTTCCAATCAGGTCTAATAAGGTCCAATAAGGTCCAAATAGTCAATGTTTAATAAACAATTGTATTATTGTCCACTATTTTGTTATTCATAATTTCATATCACTATTAGCGGATTATGTTATTATTAGAATTTTAATTAAAGTACCACAATGATTATATAGTATTATACTTGTATTAGTGTCTATTATTTTATTATTTATTTGTATTATGTCTATTATTTTATTATTTATTTGTATTATGTCTATTATTTTATTACTCATATTACTATTAGCTGATTATGTTATTATTAGAATTTTTTATTAAAGTACCACAATATATAGTATTATACTTATATTATTGTCTATTATTTGATTATTCATATTGCTATTGAATAATATTATAATCATGGTCAAATAATTAAGGTTAACAATAAACATAATAATTACATATAATAATAATAATAATTACATAATAATAATTAAGGTTAACAATAATTATAATCATGGTCAAATAATTAAGGTTAACAATAATAATAATAATAATTACATAATAATAATTAAGGTTAACAATAATAATAATGATTATTAATTTTTTGATTTTCTACTAGTGGTTTATAAAATTAAAACAACACTATTAGATATATTAGTGATGAAAGTTATGTATAGGCAAATATATAAATAGTAATTTTTTTGTTAAATTAATTATCATAAGAGATAATTAATAATCATTATTTTTTAAAGGACGAATTATAATAATAATTATTCCATAAAAAATTTTGAGGGGTAGTATTTACGTTAGTGGTAATATTTATGTTATTCATGGTCAATGTTTTTGTCTAATAAGGTCAAATAAATTTCAATCAGGTTCAATAAGGTCTAATAAGTTTCAATCAGGTCCAATAAGGTCTAATAAGTTTCAATCAGGGTCAATAAGTTCCAATAAGGTCCAATAAGATCAATCAGGTTCAATCAGGTCCAATAAGTTCCAATCAGGTCCAATAAGTTGAATCGGGTCCAATCAGGTTTAATAAGTTCCAATAAGTTCAGTTCAGGTTCAATAAGTTCAGTTCAGATAAGTTCCAATAAGTTCAGGTCCAATAAGTTGAATAGAACGCACCCTAAGGCGCTATTTGTTGAACTTATTTTCATCCCTTACAAAGAAAATAAGCCCTAATAACATCTACTGTTAATAAAAACTAATCCCATTAGGGGTTTTTTGAATTAAGATTTTCCTTACCATCCCCCTTCCTCCAAGGAGTCTACCCCGCAAATCTGACCGATTATACCTTTACGAGGTGTCAATTTAGGGTCCTTCATCTTACCAACTATAAAAAAATAGAAACTAACAAAATCTAATAAGATAAATCCAGTTCAACAAAAATAAGATTTAACACACTAACAAAATAAAATCTGACAAGTTCAAATAAGGACTAAAAAGTCTAATAAATTCACACAAGTTTAAATAAGCAATAAGTTGAAAAAGACATGGCCTAAATACGTTAAATATCTCAACACTTCTATCATTTAGTGAACTATATACTCTAATAGCACTGTAAAAACATTGGATAATCTAAAAACACATTTCAATCCTTCAAATGATAATACAAGAATGATTGTAATTTATAAATATCAATTCAACAATAATTGACTACAATAATATTTCAATCCAAACAAACTATATAATAATACAAAAATAATAATTGTAAGCACATAAGCACCTCAAACATTACAAGAATGTATGGAGCTGGACCATACTCTATAATTTTACACTCGAGTTGTCAGCCCTCACTTTACCAAAACATTAGATATTTAGATTATAGTCGCCCCACCATTCTTGTACTATAACATTGTTACACACTTTGTCAAACTAAAACGCCGCATTAGAGATGCTTTCAAACTTGGAAGTTCAGAACATTGTACTTTATCCGTTTTATATTACTCGTTACACTTCTCAATTTACGGATTTTTAGACAATTTCTGGAAAAGAGAGAAGTAGAGAGTAAAAAGAAAAGGGATCCATGTGAGAGGAGAGAGATAGAGAGAGTTTATTGCCTAAAAAGGAAGTGTAGCAAGTAATGTGAAACTTCCCACAATAGAAAGTATAACGAGTATTATGAAACGGGGGAAGTAAATAGGATATAAAGGTTCACCATTTGCACATCCCTGTCATTTTGTGTTCTAATCATCTTGAATTTCATTGACTTATATTGCGAACTTTGACTTTCACATCTGCATAAAAAGTGATTTACCTCTTATCCACATATGAAAGAAAAATATACCACATACTTCCATCTCTGTATAACATAAAAAAAATCAGACCCTCATCTTCAAAAGAATTAAGCATGTCACACTCTTTGTTATACTGGATCATTGTTGCTATGTTTATATTTTGCTCTCTTCAGTTCTCAATAGCCGAGAACGACAGCAGCAGCAACAACGATAAGCTAGCATTGCTCGAAATCAAAGCCAAAATAAGTGATGACCCTTTTGGTTCGATGAGCTCATGGAACGACACACTCCACTTTTGCGAATGGTATGGTGTTACTTGTGGTCGTAGGCACCAAAGGGTGACGGTACTTGACTTGCATTCCTCAAAACTCACAGGTACTCTCTCCCCTTATCTCGGAAATTTGAGCTTTTTGACGACACTACACCTTGAAAATAACAGTTTTAGTGGCATAATCCCGCCTGAAATTGGTCGTTTGCATCGGCTGCGAATTCTCTGGCTCTCTAATAATTCCATTGGAGGGGAAATTCCATCAAACATATCTTCTTGTTATAACCTTGTTGATCTTCACCTGTCTAGTAACATGTTTGTAGGAGAAATCCCACCAACTCTCGGTTCCCTGTCATATTTGCAAATTCTTTCTCTAACAAAGAATAACTTGACGGGAAACTTTCCTTCATCTTTGGGGAACTTATCATCCCTCTCTGTGCTTTCCGTCGGTGGAAACAACTTAGTTGGAAAGATCCCAAATAGTTTAGGCAAACTAAAGAACCTGACCAGTCTACAATTATGTGACAATAACTTTTCTGGTGTATTACCACCCTCAATCTTCAACCTGTCTTTATTGACAAGGCTATGTCTATACCAGAATAACTTAGAAGGAATCCTTCCTCCAGATTTAGGTAACACTCTTCCACGTCTTCAGTGGTTCTCTATATACGATAATCGATTCACCGGACAAATTCCAGCTTCAATATCCAATTCCTCAAACCTAGAAGTTCTCGATTTGTCGAAGAACAATCTACAAGGACAAGTTCCTTCTTTGCACAAATTAATAAGGCTTATTCACCTTGTTCTTTACAGTAACTCCCTTGGCTATGGCCAAGCTGGAGATTTGAATTTTGTTTCCACCTTGGAAAATGCCACAAACTTAAAATGGTTTGAGATAAATAATAATAAATTCAAAGGAGTTTTTCCTAGAACGATATGCAGTTTCTCATCAATCACTTTCATAGAATTAAGTCACAACAACTTAGAGGGAGAAATTCCAAACTGCATAGGAAACTTGGCCAATTTGCAATATTTTGGGGTTAGTAACAATGCTCTTTCTTGGGTAATTCCTCAAGGTATAGGTAAGCTTCAAAACCTCAACTATCTGAATCTAGGTTATAACCAATTATCCGGGGTCATTCCCCCCTCAATCGGAAACTTAACCAGCTTGTCTATGTTATCCTTGTCTAAAAATCATCTTCAAGGCGGAATACCCCCGAGTCTTGGAAATTGTAGATCACTATCAGAATTAGATCTTTCTAGTAACAATCTTAGCGGCACTATACCCTCGCAACTGTATAATCTCGCAACCTTGACTATCGCACTTAACCTATATGGAAACCGACTAACTGGGTCACTCTCTGAAAAAGTTGGGCAACTCAAAAATCTTAACAGCCTTGATATTTCAAGTAACATGTTATCAGGTGAGATACCAAGCTCTCTTGGTAGTTGTGTATCGTTAGAGTCCCTATACATGGACGAAAACATATTTGAAGGCACTATTCCTGAAGCACTGAATGCATTAAAGGGTCTCCTCGAGTTAGATTTGTCAGACAACAACTTATCCGGTAAAATCCCAAAATTCTTAGCGAGTCTCAAGTTGCAAAGGCTAGGCTTATCACACAATAACTTTGTAGGTGAAGTACCCAGTAATGGAGTCTTCAAGAGTGCAGCTAATCTTTCAATCATTGGTAATAAAAGGATTTGTGGAGGTATATCAGACTTAAAGTTGCCACATTGCAGTTTTAGTGACAAAACTCAGAAAGAAAGACGAAAGCAAAGAACAAAATTGACAATCACAATTGTTTTTGGGTGTTTGAGTCTTATTTTGTTTGTGGTGTTAATTGTGCTCTCGTATATTTACTTGGAGAAAAAGAAACCCAAAGAACACACCCCTTTTGGTAATTCCGAAAATTTTCCAAATTTGTCCTACCAAACCCTTTACAAAGCCACAAACGGGTTCTCTGCGAAAAATTTGCTTGGTAGTGGTACATTTGGGGTTGTATACAAAGGAGTCCTCGATGAGGGAAGATCAACAGTTGCTGTCAAAATATTCAACCTTGAACATCGTGATGCTTCCAAAAGTTTTCTGGCTGAATGTAGGGTCCTCCAAATGGTTAAACATCGGAACCTCGTGAAGGTGATAACAGCTTGTTCTAGTATGGATCATCAAGGCAGAGATTTTAAGGCTCTGGTATTTGAGTATATGGCAAATGGCAGTTTGGAAGATTGGTTGCATCCAATACAGACAATTAGTACGATTCAGAGTACAAGCAATACCTCAAACTTGAATCTTTGCCAAAGATTTGATATTGCAACTGATGTTGCATTTTCTTTGGATTATCTTCACAACTACTGCGGTGCCTTCATAGTGCACTGTGATCTTAAGCCAAGCAATGTTCTCCTTGATGAGGAAATGGTTGCATACGTCAGCGACTTTGGACTAGCCAGGTTTCTCTTAGAAGGCACCAGCAACTCTCATGTGAACCAATCCAGCTCTATCGGAGTTGGAGGAACTATAGGTTACACCCCTCCAGGTAACAAACTAGCATAAATTGATCATATTAATTATATATTTCTATCTACCAATCAAGCCTTCTTAAGCATATAACATGTTTTCTTAATATTAACATTTGAGGCATGTCATGCAGAATATGGTTTAGGAAATGAGGTGTCTACTCGCGGGGATGTTTATAGTTTCGGAATCCTTTTACTGGAACTGTTTACAGGAAAGAGGCCAACCAATGAAATGTTCAACGGAGGTCTGACCTTGCGTGGCTTTGTGAAAGAAGCTCTCTCCACAAAAATCACTAATATTTTAGATCATGCTCTTCTTGAAGACATAGAAAGAGAGGAAACAACTAGCAATGTGATGTTTGAGGCCTTGACTTCAATACTTAAAATCGCACTTTCCTGTTCTGCTGAAGTAGCACAAGAAAGGCCGGACATGAGTGACATCGCTACAAAGCTATCCTCACTTAGTAACAAGCTCCATGGAACTAACTTACAACAGCAGAGAAGGATTCGAGCAGGTGATGTTTCAACTACTGTTTTGCTTTTACCTCACTAATGGATTTTATATGAAGTTTAACATAATTTCTGTTGTATGCTGTTTGTTTTTCTTTCTGGTGCAGGTGCGAGACAGTGATGGACACCAAACCAAGTTCATTCGCCTATGATAATGCTTGCGATTCAGTGGACACCAAAAGCAAACCAAGTTCATTCGCCTATGATAATGCTTGTTGGGCCTCTGGGTGAGTGGCCCTATGCTAAGGCAGCCTACAGGAAATTCATCTTACCACGGGTTCCCGAAAGGGGGACCAAAAAAAAAACTTACGAGGACCTTTATTTATTAGCAAAACTTCAATTCTAATAACGTTGTAATACTTAATAAGAATTTCTAAATTCAAGTAGTGTTTTTAAAGTTTGAAATTTTGAGCTCAAATAATGCAAGTGTAACAAGTCAAGCCAAGCAAGAAAATATTTGAGCTGAACTAGACTACTCATTACCCTACCCAGAATTCTAAATTGGGTGGTTCCAACAAAATTTCGTCGGGTACATAGATTTTAGCTGAGAATCTTACCTAGACCAACTAGTTAAGTAGGGAGCGCCTATAGCTTCAGCCTCTTTAGGCTCGATTAACCGTACAACCACTAACACGAGGTATTTTTGACGAGCTAGCTTCATGATGTAGAAGCTCCAAAATTGGTTCAAAACTTGAACACATTAGATTTAACAATTGATTGTTTATCAGGATATATACCATCCTCAATTGGAAAGCAAGTATATTCCAATATTCCCCTAGTCCACTAAAATTTTGTCTTTATATAAACTTCAAGGCTGCAGGACTCTATGAAAGATGGTAACATCACACTTGTATTGGACACATTCATCTTTATAATTGGAACTCATTCTCACTCTCACCCATTTAATCAAACGAGTTGAGTTAGTGTCACAAGGTCTCAACACATTTTATCATCAAAGACAAACACATGTGTGGTACGAGTATGACACAACTCATTTATTATCTCTGACTCTAAAGACATGTTTGGTTAGTGGTACTGAATTGTGGTAATGGTAATGCTTTTTAGTATAACTTTGTGAAGACATTCCAATATTAACATCCATGGTAATGAAACTTGATGTCCAAATATGTGTTTTCCTTCATAAATTTTCATTACCACCCAATACCACCTTCCCAAGTGGCAATGGATGGTAATGAATTTTTAGAAAGAAAATAAGTGTTTGGATATACAGTAGCATTACCACAAAGGTTGACATGGGAATGTCTTCAAAAATTTGCACTAGAAACCATTACCACCATTTAATACCGCTAACCAAACGGGCCATAAGTATACGTTTTTGTTTCTTAATAAGGTAGGTGAGGTATATGAATTATAACAAGTAGGCCTGAAAAATTGTTGAGGATTCTGAAAAAGGGTACCTTGACATCTAGAAACTATCATAAATCTCTACTTTTGAGTATTAATATTTTACTAAGTACAAGTTCTCCCAAGTCAAAGAGCTAAAAAGAAGGTTTACTTAAGAGTTAAGACTACATGTCACCTAACTTATTCGACTGCACACTTTTCTCCAATCATATTGCCATTTCTATCCAAGATTTTTCATGCAATTCAAGCTTATCTAATTTTAAAGTCAAAGTCGTCTTACCTGTCATTGTCCCCAATCGTAATAATTCAGAGAACACGGACCACCTCATTTTGTAAGTCAATGCTTGTTAGTCCACCCTTCTATTACTCTGATCATGCCACTAACATATTGAAGTAGATAGCACTTGATTTCCCTTTTTTCCCCTTTGGTAGATGCCTCCATGAGCCCGCAAATTAGATTCTCCACAAGGGAGTATGATCCCTTATTGCCAAGATCTAGAATAAAAGAACACATCGTATCTGCATTCATTAAACAATGTACAATTTAGAATAAAAAAACCATATAATAAAAGAACCTTAATGAATAAAGAACAAAATCAATCAAAGAGATGTTGAAAATCATACTCCCGGATGCACGATGTAAGCTTTGATTCATAACCTGCTTTCAATACAACCAAAAAGGGTAGTATGTGTAAATCTTTTAGCCATGAATTAATGATTAAATTTATGTTTGTGACATTATTTTGTCTATATATAGGCTTTAATTTGGACTCCTATCTTGTTATGGAGCATCTAGAACAATGGGGTATTAAAGTAATTGAGTACAATTCAAGCATATTAAAATTATTACTCAATTTGTCAAACTGGAAAACTGAAAAGCACGTGTAGAAACTTGGAAGTCCAAAGTCTAAACAGCCAACTAGCCAAGTTCATCCACAACTTGCACATCCCTACCAGATCTACAGTGTCTCTGCACAACAATCTTTTACTATTGCTCTTGTATAAAAATGGTTACGAAAGACCTTTCATAAACATAGTTTGGCCTTCAATATCTATTTTACCAGCAAGTATGACCCTCAATATCTCCAAAAATTCATATACCCGATGCTTATGCTGGTTACTTTACTTGATCATCTACACTACTTCTCTGTCCTACTGTCTCCCATCCTCAACGCGGAACAATGAGACAGATAGGCTAGCATTGCTTGATATCAAAGCGAAAATAACCAGTGATCCTTTGGGTGTCTTGAATACATGGAATGACAACCTCCAATTCTGCGAATGGTATGGGGTTACTTGTGGCCGTAGGCACCAGAGGGTGACAAACTTGGACCTGCATTCCTCGAAACTTACAGGTATTCTCTCTCCTCATATTGGAAATATAAGCTTCCTTAGGGTGTTGTACCTTGATGAGAACAATTTTGGCGGGACAATCCCGCCTGAAATTGGACGTTTACATAGGTTGCAATATCTAATGATGGCTAACAATTCCATTGAAGGGGAAATTCCATCAAATATATCAGGTTGCTCAAACCTTATTACGCTGGCCATCCATCGTAATAGGTTTGTTGGACAAATTCCACCTGAGCTTGGTTTCTTGTCTCACTTAAACCATCTTCTCTTGTCATCGACCAATTTAACAGGACCCATCCCTTCATCTCTGGGAAACTTATCATCCCTCCAAACACTTTATATAGTACAGTCCAACTTGGTTGGAAGCATTCCGTCCAGCCTTGGCAACCTGAAAAATCTAAGAATGTTATCATTAGCCGGGAATAAGTTGTCTGGAAAGGTCCCACCCTCAATCTTCAACCTCTCTTTCCTGACATCTTTGGATTTAGGAGTCAATGACTTGGAAGGTACCCTTCCTTCATATGTAGGCAACACTCTTCTAAATCTTCAGTGGTTTTCCATAGCCGTTAATCGATTCACTGGACATATTCCAACTTCAATATCCAATTTTACAAATCTAGAAGCTCTTCAATTGAGTCAAAATCATTTTCAAGGCCAAGTTCCTGCTCTGCATAAATTAATAAGGCTACAACGTCTTATCATTGACAGTAATTTTCTCGGGGCTGGAGGACCTGCTGATTTGAACTTTGTTTCCTCTTTATCCAATGCAACCATGTTACAAGTGTTATCAATAAGTCGAAACAGCTTCGCAGGAACTTTTCCTACAATTATATGCAATTTCTCCATGATTGTCATGTTAAACCTTTTCAACAATAAAATAGCTGGACAAATTTCAGATTGCATACAAAACCTTGCAGAATTGCAGGTCTTTGCAGTAAACGACAATGCACTCTCTGGTGTCATTCCCAGAGGTATAGGGATGCTCCAAAAACTCAATTCTTTGACGTTCAGTAGCAACCAGTTATCAGGAAACATACCACCCTCCATAGGAAACTTAACCAAGTTGACTATTCTTACCATGGTTGAGAATAGTTTTGAGGGTCATATACCATATTCTCTTGGAAATTGTAGATCGTTAGAATTACTACAGCTTTCTCAGAACAATCTTACTGGCAACATACCCTTGCAGCTGTTCAGTCTTACAACCTTGTCCAGGGGACTGTATCTAGATGGCAACCGCCTAATTGGGTCCCTCCCTAATGAAGTAGGGCAACTGAAGAATCTTGAGGTTCTTGACGTTTCTGGAAACATGCTATCAGGTGAAATACCAACCTCTCTTAGTAGGTGCACGGCATTGGAGTTTCTATACCTGAGGGAAAATAATTTCCAAGGCGCCATCCCTGATACATTGAAGACACTGCAGGGTCTCCTTGAGTTAGATTTGTCAAATAATAATTTATCTGGCAAGATCCCAAAAGTTCTAGCCAGTTTCCAGTTGCAAAGACTAAATCTATCATACAATAACCTTGAAGGTGAAGTACCCATTGGTGGAATCTTCGACAATGTAACTGGTGTTTCATTAACTGGAAACAGTAAGCTCTGCGGAGGTATACGCGCGCTCAAACTTCCCCATTGTATTTTCAGCAGCAACACCCTGAAAACCAGATCTCATGATAGGAGGAGGTTAAGAATTGCAATTGTTTCTGGAATTTGTGGAATGATTTTGCTGGTGGCGTCATTTGTATTATCATATATCTTCTGCTACAGAAAGATCCCCTCAATTTCTGTTGATTTGGAACGAAATTCGAATTTGTCTTACCATGCCCTTATTAAAGCTACAAACAGATTCTCTTCAGGAAATTTGATTGGAAGTGGTGCATTTGGGCTTGTCTACAAGGGAATCCTTGATGAGGATGGATCAACCGTTGCCATCAAAGTTTTCGACATTGAGCATCATGGTGCTTCCAAGAGTTTCATGGTTGAATGTGGGATCCTCCGCAACATCAGACACCGAAATCTGGTCAAGGTGATAACAGCTTGTTCGAGTGTTGATTATCAAGGAAAAAGTTTCAAGGCTTTGATTTATGAGTACATGGTAAATGGAAGTTTGGAAGATTGGTTGCATCCAGCACACAAAAGCAATCAGGTAACGGCCCCAGATATTTCTTCACGGAGGTTAAATCTTCGCCAAAGAATTGACATCTCAGTTGATGTTGCATTCGCCCTGGACTATCTTCACCATCATTGTGGTGCCTCCATAGTTCATTGCGATCTTAAGCCAAGCAATGTTCTCCTTGATGATGAAATGGTTGCACATGTCAGTGACTTTGGACTGGCCAAGTTCCTCTCGAAAGGCATCAACCAATCTCATGCAAATCAATCCAATTCTATTGCAGTCAGAGGAACTGTTGGTTATGCTCCTCCAGGTAACTTTAACAACAATAGGATCATTCAACTGCACCAAGATTTTTTATCACATGCATATAAATTCCTATTTCCTATATTACTTTACCATAACATTTTGAGGCATGACTTGCAGAATATGGTTTGGGAAACGAGGTGTCTACCTGTGGTGATGTCTATAGTTATGGGATTCTTTTACTAGAAATATTTACGGGAAAGAGGCCAACAAGTGACATGTTCAAAGGAGGCTTGAGCCTGCACGGCTTTGTGAAAGAAGCTCTACCTGAACAAATTGCCGAGATTCTAGATCAGGATCTTCTTGAAGACATAGACGATGAAGAGCAGATAGAGAGCAATGTCTTGTTAGAGGCCTTGATTTCTATACTTAGAGTTGCACTTTCTTGCTCAGGTGAGGTGCCACGAGAAAGGTTGAATATGAGTGATGTAATTGCTAAGCTAACATCAATTAGAAACAATCTTCCTCGACTCCAATACAAAAACTGAGATGTCTAACAGGTACTAGCCAACTAGTACACATCTTGCGATGATCATAGAGAAAAAAGGCGTAATTGTTCCCCTGGCAGCACTGATTTAAGTTTGACATTAATTAGATTGTTTAATGGATGCTATTGACTTGCCATCTGGTTGCACGTATGTGAGGGTGATTGATGTATAACCAAGTTGGTAAATCTGAGAGCAAGCTAATGATATACCCCCCCCCCGGTCCCTCAAGCTTGACCCACATTCCGTCTTAGTTTGTACCTAAAAGATTGCTCTATTTCCTTTTTAAGTGACATGGTCTCCACAATTCTCTTTCACTTTTTCTGTTGCCAGGCACATAAAAGTCTAAGCTACCTAACTTCTCAATACAATTCTTAAAGAAGTAACAAAATGTGAACTGAACAAACAATAAGGAACGGATGGAGTAATGGGCTAGAGAATAAGATTGCCCTATATGTTCCGGTGATATCTTTTGTATGCATTCTCTCTTTTTTAAGCTAGTATCAGATTTCAGAAGGGCTTCCAAGTATTACTTATTGATCAATTCAAATGTATTTTCTTATTTTTATTGTGTTAAATTCAGCACAACGCATTAATATTCCAGCTTGAATGCAATTGTCTGGGAAACCTTGTGTAATCAAACTCCCAAATGAAGAGGCAAAGAGTTGACATATATCAGAAGAGGACATAAGATTGTGAGTTTTGATCATAGTGAATCTTCTGGAGGTTGAACTTATAAGTGAGTCTTCTTGGAATGCAACTAGTATTTCAATAGGCAATTTGGAGACTGGCTTGAGCTAAAGTAGGATAAATGAAATTTTAGCAAGATGCACACAAGAAACAATAACTTTGAATGATATTCCCAAAGTCAAATTAAAAAAGTAAAAGCTTGTCAGCATTTGAAAAACAGAAACAATAACTTGCATGATTTTCTCCAGAGCTTGCGACAAATTCCGATTCGTAAACGACAAGCAAACACTTCAAGTCAAACAGACAATTATCATTTATTGACAATGCCATGAAAATGGGAAACAACAGAGAAAAAACACTGCATATTCTCCGACACTACATTAAAACAAAAATCAATCGAAATTGGAGCAGAATCAAAAAGTGAAATTCAGTAAAGAGAGTTTCTAAGTAGTATACAATCAAGAAAGCTAACCTTAACGTTGGCAGGCTGGCAGCCCAAGAACTATAATGCATTTGATTTCAGAATGAGAAATGATCGCTCCATCCCCGGGAAAAGCAGCACATCAACATGAAACCGCCTCAATCAGATGCTTGCTTGCTTGCTTGTAAAACAAAGCTCCAGCTTTCAGCTAATGAGTGGAAAGTCTTGACTAGTTCATGACATAGTTGGAGTATAGCTTCAAAACCAGACACCAACATAACTTGAAGAGTTGAGCACTGCACTTTTTAAAACTCGAAACTGCTGATTTTTTTTACAGGATAAAGGTTGAATAGGAATTATGTCAATGCTAAACTGTCTTCAATCACAAATAAACTCATTTCCATGAACTGAGACTCTGTTCTTTTAGACTACACTCAACTGAACATAATTTGTCCGAACTAAATTAAAACTGTGAGAGAAAACTAATTGAACTGAATTTCCCATAAATTAGTCTAAAAGAACAGAGCCTACGGAACAATCCTGCTACCTAGTAGCCGCAATTCATTATCAGAACATAAGAATCCCATTTATACAGTTTCTCTTTTTTTCTGTTCATCTGTTTTTCAAGTCGCTAATAAGCAGCAGATTAACTTCATACTTTCAGATTCGTAACCATAACTTCTTGTTCTCTACAATAGTTGTGTAATCAGAAACCACAATCAACTTCCAACTCCAATCTCAGTACAGTATGTAATAATTCAAATCATTCAACTAACATTATGCAGATCAAACAAAGTTGCACAAAAGCACCAAACTGTCTGTATTCAATTCATTTCCAGTGTTCAACATTATTACACTTAAATACATCATCATTGGAAACCAATAACTTCTCATTATTCATCAATTTTCAACAAATTCAACATCAATAAATTCACGATCCAGCATAAACAAAATCAATAACACCTTGAATAAAAAAAAAGAACTTCAACATGAAATCCAATTCTTATGCGTGCTAATTAACGCAGACAATAAACCAGCACAAGAAAGCACAAACGGCGAAAAAACCTTCCCTTTACCATCACGAATATCAGCTAAAGCCATTAATCCATCCGCAAAATCCTGCAAAATCGACAACTTCTTCATCATCATCTTCAACCTCACAACCTTCACTTTTTCTCTCTCCTCCTCACAATTCTCATCTCGTACCACCGCAATCTCAATACTCGAACACAAACACTTCAATTTCTCATCCAATTCCTTCAAATCTTCAACCTTCAACGAAATACTCCCTAAATAACCTACAAACTCCGACCACGCGCTGATTTTCTGAAGCTCACTCGCGTGTCGCGCGTGTATAAGGCCAGATTTCGACAACCACACGATTTGTTCAACGAAGTAGTAGATTCCTTCTCCACCATACGATATAAGAGAGAGAATATAAAATAGACGGCTGCGATTTTCTTCACGCGCCGCCGAACGAAGCGCGTTAACATCTTGGATGAATTTTCCGAGACGAAAGGCTTTCCGGCTCAGACCGACGCTTGACTCGAAGGATTTGAGGCGGCGCGTGAGGGGGTGCGCGTGGGGGAGGATTGAGGAAGAGATAATGAATTTTGAGGCGTATCGTGAGATTTTGAGGAGTTTATCGACACCATCTCGTTTTGAGAGGTAAACTTCTAGATGGTTCAGGAAGTCTCTTTTGTTTTTGGTTTTGGCGTCCATTATTATGGTGTTTGAGCTTGGTTTTTGTGATGTTGTTGTTGTTTTAGTGTTGGTGATGATGAGTGTGATTCATCTTCTTTGTTTTGGAGGAGAGAGATTGTTAGTAGTTAGTAGAAGAGGTTGGATTCCATGGATTGATGAAGGAAGACGTGGAGAATGATTGAAGAGGAGAGATTATTGGTGCAATTCTGCAAATTATGTCGTTTTGGATAGGTGATTCTTGCCGCTTGCGTATACCATTTTCTTTGATTTGTGTGCCGTTTGTGTCGAAGACTAATTTTTGCTCATTTGTGTAATTAGTTTCTCCCTATCAATTACTTCTTCGATTTCTTTTTACTTGCAACGGTGTGACTTTTACATTATTCACCAACTCTATTTAATTTATGTTTGGTGATTTATAATTAAGGAAAAACATTCATATGGGATCTTGTTAGATTCATCTGAATGTACATTTTCCGAATATATATTTTTTATAATTTTTATTTATCGGTAATTAAACTTATTGATGGTTGCAATTATGCATTGGCAAGCGTGAAAGTCAAACTGTTGCAAGTAAAAAAAAACAAATAAAGTATATTTTACTCGTTGAGATGATTTTAGATAAATAATAAGCTACGAGAGAAAAAAAGAAAAAATTTGATGTACTGTGTTTACGATATCCCTTGCACAAGTGGATGCGTTTAGGGATATTAATAAAAGTTAAGAATCGAACTCTTATCACAAGGGTGAAAGGAAGGGCTATTCATTTCGAATTACCTGATGCGAGTTCAGATCTGCAAAAATGTGATCCTTACCTGATATAAAAAACCCGAATATCTTAATCGTTCTAATTAAAAAACCAAATATCTGAAATTTATTGTAAACAAGGCATTTATCCTATAAAGTTTATAATACACTGATAACAAGACATTTATCCTATAAAGTTTATAATACACTGATAACAAGACATTTATCTTATAAAGCCGATAATAAGTGTTAACAACAACAAACTATACAGAAAACTCGAGATTTATCTCAAATGAGGTATCACGGTGGTCTTGGCGGGAAAATGAGTGGTGTCGCAGCAGTTAGGACAACAGAGTGGTTGGTGATTGGTGGTAAGTGAAGTAGTAGCAGAGTGAAGGAGACTTAGACAGAACAACGAAGTAGTGGTAGTGCTATGAACCGCCTTTACTTATTTAGTTGGTTTAACTTTTAGGGCTCCTTTATTATTTGTTTGGTCCGGGATTATTCGACTTAAATCTAAACCCGATCCAATAATGTTTGAACCCGTAAGCCTTCTCCAATCCAAACTCGATATATCTGAAAAACTTGAATCCACACGCTTAAAAATAGGACTAATCCAATCGGGTTTGGATCGGGTCTTGGACCGGTGTCTTTTCCCTCACAGGTCACAACTCACAACTCACAACTCACAAGTGATATCCCTCGAAAGGTTGCTAGCCAAACTAGGTAAGCTAGTCAAGTAGTCAACTGTCAACAGAAGCCGAATTAGGGTTTTAGAAAAACCTCTTCGTTTGAGCCCTCAAATCAAAGGAACCAAACTTCTTCTTATCAATGGACACTAAGACAAAGGAGAGGAACACTCGAGATGATGATACAGTAGCTCCCTCTTCTGTTATCACTTATCTCGATCCTCATTACTGGTTATCTCTCTCTCTTTCTCTAAGATTCAATTTCATCATTATATAATACTACACAAACTTTTCTGCTCTACTTATCTATAATTCATCTAATATGTCAATTTTTCTCTTAGGAACGACAGATTTGGTAGGGAGGAACATTATGAATGGCTCAAAGACTATTCCCATTTTCGCCATCTCATTTCCGACCATATTCACCCTAATTCCTCTGTACTTTCTCTTCATAATCTTCTGAATTCTCTTTGTTTTTTTTGTTATTGGGTCTTATTTTGTTTTGGGTTTGGTATAAAATTGATTAATTGGATTGTAATGATGGGAGATTTTGATATTTTTTAGGTTTTGGAAGTGGGTTGTGGAAATTCCCAATTAAGTGATGAAATGTATAAAGATGGGATTAAGAATGTTACTTGCACTGATTTATCACCAATTGCTGTTGATAATGTGCAGAAGAGGTTATTGTTTAAGGGATATAAAGGTTTGTACTTTCTTTGTCGTAGTTTTATTGCGCAAATAAGTACATGAACCCAAGTGCATGTAGAGCATGGTGTACCATTTTCTAAACTACGTCGTTTTTTTTTCATTTTTAGAGTATAATTTTAGAAAATTATTGTTATTTGTTTCCTTAAATTTTATTGGGAATTTATCTTAAAGTTTTGATCTTTCACCATTGTCATTGTTTTGCTATCATTTTTCTGTCATGATTGATTCTATTTTGAATTCCCAGCTTCAATATTCGGAATTTGATATGATTACTTCTTTTAAATTTCTATGTTTGGTCTGTATGAATAATGAATTTATTGCTTGCTTGCTTGATTATTGATTTTTCAATAAACATGCTTGGAAGTTAGACATATACAAGATTTTCATCATCATTCTTGTTTATGCTATGTGTAATTATCGTGAAGTTTCCCTTTCCGTTAAAGATTAATGTGATACTAGAGAAAATTTGAGGTTCAACCACTTGGGAAATCGGATCCTAATATGCAATTTAGTCTGCTTGATCGAAGAATTTATATGGTATGATGAAATTGATTATTCCCCTTTCTTACCCTATTTATCTTTTTTTGGTGATGGATGACACCTCAAATGTTAGAAATTAAGGCTATGGTTGCTGACATGCTAAACTTGCCTTTCACGGATGATACATTTGATGTGGTTATTGAGAAAGGAACAATGGTAAGGAAACTAGTTGTTGCCTGTACTTACTCTTTCTTTTACAAGTCTGAGATCTTATTCCTGGTGTTTTGGCTTTTAATCTGCCAAGTATGGATAAATTTGTCATTCAAGGATGTATTGTTCGTGGACAGTGGTGATCCCTGGAACCCGAAAGCTGAAACTGTAAGCAGGGCATTGGCAATGCTCGAAGGCATACATCGGGTTTTGAAGCCAGATGGTATATTCATATCCATTTCTTTTGGGCAGGTATTACAATTCAAAACTTTTGGTCCCTGAAAAGTGAAATAAAACCCAAAATCTTACACCTTTTCTTCTCCTGTCCCCCTGTTTTCTGAACTTTTTTGCTGCAGCCACATTTCAGGCGTCCGATATTTGAAGCTCCTAGTTTTACATGGTCGATGAAATGGGACACCTTTGGTGATGGATTCCATTATTTCTTCTACACTTTAAAGAAGGTTAGACATAATTGTCTTTTGGTTGAATGAATTAGAGCTGACTTTCAACTATGAGTTATGACAATTTAAATTGCAATTACTAAATGGACCACTTACTGATTTTTACTATGAGTTATGAGATTGTGCTTCAGATATATCTTTTTCTCTGTAGATTTGCAATTCTGTAGCCTAAAGGTAGCTGGTATAAGCTCTAGAACAGAAGCGACCAGTGTGCCTCATAGAATTCTGTCAATGCTTCATGTTATTCTTTTCAAATCGATGTCATGTATGCCGCCACTTAAATCATCATAAATTTGCTTATCTTCCCAACTTTTTGTACAAGATTCATGACAGGATTGCATTTTTCTAAGATGATTCTATGAAAGTTGAACATCCATAGCATATTCTGTCAAATGTTGTTTGCTACTAGATTTCCTGAATGCAAATGAATTAAACTTCTGTGTGACAAATTGTAGGGGACAAGATCATTGAATAGTAATCAACCTAGTGAACGGGCGGACTTTCCGTCAATCCGCCTGCTTCAAGATGAATTGGAAGGTGAAGACTTCTTATTCAGGACCAATTTTGATGACATGTGAAGAAATTGAGGTGGTGGACAGAAAGCCATGCCCAAGATATAAGATAGAATGAATGCTAATATGAAATGTGTACTATCAAAGCACTCTCAACAATTAAAAGAAATTATTGTTGTTTTTTCATTTTCCTAATTTTGGTGTTGTAACTTTTAAGAGGTTTGCGGGAAGCTCTAACCACTAGGCTATCCCTCATCATTAACCCCGTTTCGTTGGTGGGGCTGAAAATTGTGTATTATTGTAATATTCACTCCTTGTTTATGTATTTATGAATTTTACCTGCACTTCAGTCTGTTTTCTTGAACTTATTTTTTATTGAACTTGATTTATTTATACTAAGGGTCTGTTCTCTTCGGCATAAAACAGCTGAATTGAACTGAATTGAACTGAACTGAAATGAATAGTGATATGTGAGAGTAAAAATATTGTCAAGAGCTAAACTGATTTGAATTGAACTGATCTGAATTGAACTGAACTGAAAATAAGCTGGAGAGAACAGACCCTAAGTTTAATTTAGCTTATTTTGCTGAACTTAAACTTATTCTGCGAAACTTAATTTATATTTGTTGAACTTGACTTAATATTTGGTGAATTTACTACATTTATTGTGAAGTTCTCTACGACTTTATCTCTAGTTCTTAATATTTGGTGAATTTACTACATTTATAACTTTTCACAAAAACATACTTCCTCCGTTTCATAATACTCGGTATACTTTCTATTGTGGGAAGTTTCACATTACTTGCTACACTTTCTTTTTAGATAATAAACTCTCTATCTTTCGTCTCTCACATGGGTCCCTTTTCTTTTTACTCTCTACTTCTTTCTTCTCCAAAAATTGTCTAGGAGTCCGTGAATTGAGAAGTGTAGCGAGTAATATAAAACGGAGGAAGTAGGTCTTAAACATGGGTATAGTCGTATAGGATCCAAAATTAGAAAATATGGGTAAAAAAGTGACCTCGAAAATTTCAAACTGTCAGTCAAATAAAAAAGTGATCTTGAAAATTTCAATGCTAATAAATAGTGTAGTATTCGTGTAATTACAACTAGTGTTTATGCAACTAATAAGAATAGTTTTCATGAAATATAAATAGTGTTTTATTCGTCTTCTATTCCTTGAGACCCACATCATCACCTTTTCAGCCTTTTATTATTTTTTATTCCCTGTTAGATGTTTGCAAACATCTAACAGTAAACTGTTTATCATTTCTTGTATCTTTAAAGGTTGTTTTACTGTTGAGCTATCCTCAACTCAAAGTACTGGTGGTGGGAGTTTCTCAAGGCTTCTAATTATGCCTTGTGTCTGTATTATTGTCCATAGAACTTGTCCATAGTGTATAGGAAGTCAATAAAGATAATACTTTAATAATATATATAGACAACTGTTAGGGGACCAGGGAAGGGGAGATACCCGCCCATACGTCGATCATCTCAAGGCTTCTAATGCCTTGTGTCCGTATTATTGTCCATAGAACTTGCCCATAGTGTATAGGAAGTCAATAAAGATAATACTTTAATAATATATATAGACAACTGCAAGATTTAACGTGGAAAAACCCCTCAAAGGGTGAAAAAAACCACCAAACTATATTACTGATCACAACGACGAGTAATACATCATACTACACAAAGCATCTCAAATGACTAGGTCCAAAACCTTTCGTCTGAAACAAGTGACTCCATTCTCTAAACCGCATGCCATACAAATTCCAACGCTCATATGTATATTGGTTGTGCACGTCCCGTCGTACACCAACCCCAACCCACTTGGTGTTTACACTCACAACTCACACAACAAATGTGTTCCTCATTGCCTCATCCTCCAAGCTTCCTCAACAGTGGTCGTCGACTACCACTCGTTTTCCACACGTGTGTTTCCTCAAGTACCTACATTGTGCCTCACAATGGTACAAAACCATTCACTTTAACAATGACTCCATAAGCTCTTGACTCCATACTACCTAAACTAGACCAACTAGTATTAGGAAACTAAACAACCTTCCTAGTATCAACCACTAGATATTCTCCATAATATGTAGAATATCTTACAACTTTTCTAAATACAAATAATTAGTAAATAGAAAATAATAACTAGGAATATTGCAACCAATACAAAGAGGAAACTAAATAACATGTCGTAATAAAGAACAAGTCAACTGAAATTTCTCGTAAGTACTTTTCACGTGGAACAACCCATAACAGCTCAAAACCCGTGAACCAACAGACATACCACCTAATCTTGACTTAATTGGTTCATCTACTCCGTTCCTCTTCGAACAATATAATGGACAACTATATTGGGCTTGTATTCCTAACAACAAGAATTCGACCTTAGATCTAGGGAAAAGCCTTTATAGTGCTCATGGGAGCATCTAAAAGTAGGTGCACCTGCTCACATTTTTTTTTACATATTTTATACTGGTACATTTTACATTTTGCTTTTTATGTACGTATTTGCAAAGAAATGTATTTAACAACACGTACATAGTTCTAGGTGCTCTAGGAACACCTAAAATTTTATAGATATATTGTGTTACTCTAAAACATAAACTTTTGTACTATGGTTCCAACTTTCAAGTTTTATGACATAAGCAACATAAAATTGAACTTTGTTGTAGATTGTTTTTGTCCTACCTGTTTGACAAAATTTCAATTATTATCTTATAAAACTAAAAATTAATTACAATAAATAGTGAATACTATCATAAGATATTTATTAAGAGATCAATATATTCACAATAATTGGATTTCATAATGCCGGTCATTTTGGTGGGATAATAATAAGCAATGAAGATAGACGTGATCATAAAATATACTTTCATATAATATAGGATTTTATAAATCGAGCAAATTCCTATATATTGCATGCATGCTGTAAAAGACAAACTTTTTGGGCCTTTGACCATACAAAAAGAGACTTGGCTGTAAGAGATAAAGACGAGGACATTGAAAGCCCACCAAGGCAAAACCTAGTAATTTCACATCATCTTTAATTTTTTTCAAATAAAAAATCTCTTTCTTAGCCTGTTTTCCTCATCTTATTTTCAGTTCAATTCAATTCAGTTCAGTTCAATTAAATTCAGATCAGTTCAATCCAGTTCAGTTGAGCTCTGGACAATACTTTTACTCTCACATTTCACTATTTAGTTCAATTCAATGCAGTTCAGTTCAATTCAATTCAATTGTTTTATGTTGAAAAGAACAGGCCTTAAAATATATAATTTCTATTTATCATCAATTTAGCTATCCTACACTTACTCCCACCTTTCAGCCCTTTTAAGAAAAATTCCCTTTCTCGTTATCCTTCCTTTTGGTTGGAGCACTTTGGGGGGAACTAATGATGAACAAAGTCATCAAGCTTTACTCTTACACTACTACATGCATACATACAAGTTTCTTTTACTGCATGCTGCTTTTAATTTATCAAAAGGTAGTGCTCATTAAAGAATTCATCAATGTGCTTAGAATTTCATGATTGACTTGAATGATAGAAGGATTCTTACATAATTTTGACTCATTTCTAGCAATATAGAGATAATAATTAACTAATCAATTAACAAATAAATGAATTGGTAGATTTGGAACTTGAATTGGAAAATTATTTGATCTTGTCAGAATTTTGTTTGAGATAATTTAAAGTGAATAGCTAGAAATTCATAATTTCATGCTATAAAATTCCTTTTTTTTTGCAAGGAAAATAACGAATAAATCAAATGCTTTGTAGTATGATAATGGAAGTGACATAGAGTATGTACATGCAGAGTTTGGTGATAAATGCCACCAATTAATCTAGTATTAGGCTATTTATCATGACTATTTAATCTAGTGTTACAGCGTGTTTACCAAAAAAAAATAAAAATAAATGCCACCAATTAGAAAATCCTAGGCAAAGGGAACAATTATGGAGGTAAGCACTACTGCACTAGCCAGTGAGTAGGTTAGATCAGCCTGTTCATATCTTGGACTAACCATTTTGCAAGTGAATTATGGGATATCTAGGACTGCTTTCCAACATTAGGATTCTCTATTTTTTTTTTTACCATTTCTATGATAAGATGATGACACGTGACACCGAAACTAATAAGAGATTTTCCGACCTACCCCTCCCTTCAAGCAATCCCAACCGTCAATTTAGAAAATAGACCATCCATTTTTTTCATAGGAAATAGAGAGCATCCCGATTCTTTGGAATTTTTTTTTGAAGATAGTTAATATTTTAGATTTTTTTTAGTTTTTACAAATTAAGTTTGATAAATCCTATAGGTTTGTTCTCTTCGGCATAAAACAATTGAACTGAACTGAACTGAATTGAATTGAACTGAAATAAATAGTGATATGTGAGAGTAAAAATATTGTCCACAGCTGAACTAAATTGAATTGAACCGATTTTTATAAGTCATTAAAGGAGTTGATATTTGAAATTTCATGTTGATATTTGAAATTTCATGACATCAAAATGCTCTTACCATTGTTTAACCTTGTGTAGTAGCACTTAACTCCATTAAAATAGGAAAAAAAAACATGATATGAAATCACCAAAGTGGATTACAACCATATAATATGTTACAATAGCTTAAAAGGCTGAAGCAAATCTTTGTCTCTTAGCTTCCATTTTAGACAAGGATTGCCCACTTAATTTTAACGTTCATCTAAACTTTCTACCACCAAAGTTTCTCCCCTTCTTTTCATGCAAATTAGACCACCATAGCCAAAAAAAAAAGGTTACTACTACAGACAAGTGGATTTGCTTTCCAATTGACAGGGGACTAGTCAAAAAATATACCCACCTTTTAATTGAATTTTACTCACAACTTCTGTATCAAAATGCAGAAAAACAATTGTAATTTCCCCCCCTTTTTTTTAACCTTTACAATAGTTTAAATTTTCTATGTAATATTGTAATGTAACTAGCTTTTCCAAAGAAATACGTTGACAGATTAATTCGTGTGAGTGGTCTCATTCCATATCTCAGTGTTTTGTTATGTTACAATAAATGGGGAATTTGTATTTTTCTGTTTTACTTGTGTGCTTTATTGTCAATATCTGTTGGATTATACGTACTTGGTTGCAGTCTTGCAGTTGAAGCAGATTATATAACTCACCTTTTGTATGCTAAATACTACTGCAACTTCTTGACGTGAGTCTTGTAATAGAAAGTCTACTAGTCTTACATGCACGCAATGCGTGCGAACGCGTGATGACGAATAAAGTAGAAAAAATAAAATTAATTGGATAGAAAAACTATCTTTACATTTTATTTTCTCAAAAAACTGATGTTGAGTTTAAATGTCCTACTTTCCCCTTTTTTTCGTTCAAATGAAACAGTTAGTTATCCTCTTTCTTTCTTTTTTCTTTTTTTCCTTTTTCTATTTTTTGGCGTCCCCCATGTGTTGCCTTATATAATAGAGATTTTTAGTTGGTAAGATGAAATACCCTACTGAACTGACACCTCGCACACGTTGACACGTATCATTAACAAGGTTTGCAGGTCAGTTTCTTTTTATAAGGGCTAAAATCACTTATTTTGGCTTTTTGAAATCTATTTGAATGACTTTAACTCAACCCAATCAATATCAACTCGAATACGAACTAACCTGAATCGAAACCAAATTAAATGACTCATCAACTTAAAAGAAAACCGATTCTTGAACCCCTTTTACCCTCATGTCACGTTGAGGTACTATAGAAGAAAAAATTGCAAAATCTGATCCAATTTATCGTAATCGATTATGGACGCGGATCGGTTTCCAGTGAATGAATATTCTAAAATAGAACGAGAAATAATGAATTTAATTAATCTAACTTCTAAAACTTTAGAACAATTAGAAAATTACAAAAACGAAACAATTCTTTTTGAAAAGTCGAGTTAAATTTTAGAAAGATTTATATCTTTGGTGCAAATTAAAAAGACTATTTTGCATACAAAGAAATAGGGTATAGAAGGTGTGTGATAAAGGATAAGCTTTCAACTTTAGATTATCACCTGCTCCCTTCACAAAAAGATAAAGGCTTTAATTAAGGGTACTGTTGGTGATTGATATGTAATGCACTATGGTAACCAAGGTATTAATATTATTATGATTATGCCAAAAGTTGGATTATGGGAATTAATTTAACAACGACGTACGTTTAAATTTGATTGGAGTTTACTCTCTAATAGGATTACAGATGGAAATGTCCAAAATGGTGAATAAGTATATTCTTATGTTGATGTGTTTGGATCATAAAATGGCAATTTTTTTTACCTAAAGTGTGTTTAAATTTTCAGTTTAGATTATTTAAGTCTATTACCAACTTTGTGTCTTGTCAATTTCAGGGCCATCCTTAGAACGAGAGGTCAATCTGAATAGTTACCAACTTTCTAAAGTTTGATGCTGTGAATGTGAGATTCACTAGTTATACTCTCGAAACCTGAGATGCAGTGACGGATCTAGAAAATATATTTAATAGGATTAAAATAAAATTGACGAATTTTAGAAGAATCAAATAGTTAAATTTATAAGAAAGTACACCAAAATTTCAAAAATTTTAAGGAAAAATTCCGTACTTTTTAGTTTTAAGTGGAGTCAATTGACCCCACAACTTGCTATATAGGGGGCCGGGGCCATGCATATAACAGACACTCTTGAGGACTTTCTCCCTTACCTTGTAAACAAAGAGATCAGCATAGTTTATCATCTACATGACTAGATTACTCCTATGTAGCTCTAGGTGTACCCAAAATACCGCCTTGGCTAGTCGGTATATAGAGTCTACTACGACTTTGTAATTTGAACTAGTAATGTAACAACTAATTAATTCAGGGGAACAATAGTATAATTATAATTTAAGTTCATAATCTAATTGCCTAACTAAAGACTCGTCTTTTCAATAGGTATGAATAGGTCTGATGTATGATTAAAGAGAAAGCTTTTTTTTAACATCTTTTCGTTAAACCTAAGTATACATATATATATAAACAAAGAACACCATGTGTCTAGAATTAATAGATACACATACTACTTTACGATGTCTAGAAATAATATTACCTTTTCTAGAACAACAGTAATGGTTTATGATTAGATTTACTAATACTCCGTCATGGGGAGTGTAGAAATAACAAAACTTTCACGTAGTATAATATTTACAAAATCATGTTACATCCTTAATTATAAGCTTTGTTACTCCAACACCTTTATTTACCTAAAAACCAGGGTGTCATATCGTGTCGTGTCCGACACGATACTTCACTTGGATATTTCATTTTAGACTAAACTCAACTTTTTTCTACAAAATAACCGAGTCAGACGCTTAGACACCCGTATCTGAGTAACACTTAATTCGTGTCTGATTGTAAGAGGTTGGTACTTGGTACGATCTCAAAACATATAGGAAGTACTCCGATAGACAGACAACTGAGGATGATATTTGAATCCATTAATTGTATCCTACTTTATTCCTTAAAGTCTTAGTAACTATTTCAACTCAGAATTCAGATGCACCCAAAGTTCTTGCATAAAAACCAGAGTCTTCAAAATAACAGTACAATAACCTTAGCTAGCCTCACTTAATGTACTCCCAACTCTTATGGACGAACCTCACTTAACAACTTCCCTCTTCAATTGGGCTACCACCAAACTGTTCCAACTACTAAAGGTCATTTCTCTTGAAAAACAGTCTTAATCTGAAAGATGGAGATACCTGTTTCTCATGTTCAGAAGTCTTCAAAACCAAAGGTAACATTATTTCCCCTTAACAATGCATTATTATTACTTACTGATAGAGTATAAAACTATTCCTCGGATTCCAAGTTCTACTATTTATACTCTTATCACTGACTTTCAAAAGTTCTACTGATAAATTGATAATATTGGCTGGATAACACATTATTACTTTCTGTTACTTCAGTCTATTACAGAACTTCTTAAGGAAATCGCGATGTTGGAGCTCGAAGTTATGCATTTAGAGAAGTATCTTGTTACATTGTATAAGAAAGCACTTGATCGTCGTGTAGCATCACTGTCATATAAAGACATTGTAACAGAACAAAGGATCAGTTCTGATCGTTTTCAGATGCCTCAAGGTTATGCTGCGAGTAATACCATTTGTTTAGAAGATTACAAAAATGAAACTAAGGAGCAAGAAGAATTGCTTGGTTGTAGCATACATCGCACTCACTCTTCGTTATCTCATCATTCAGCTTATCCTAGTCGATTATCTCCTTTAGTTGGAAAGGTTGCTGAAGCTGTAAACTCGTACCATTCTCTGCCTTTGACTCTGCTCGAGGTAAATCAACATATCTTTCATACTATGGTACTAGTTTTATATTGCACGCGATGTGTACTATTCGCTCTGTTCCTATTTGTTCTTGTTGAATTGAAACTTGACCATAATATATCACGCAGAACAAAAAGGAACAGAGGAGAAATTGGGGTTGTTTGGCAATTGGTTGTTGATTGTTGGCTTTTAGCTGTTTTAGTTGGCTTGTTTGACTGACTGGAAGCATTGGCTGTATGTATTGCTTTTGAGTTGGTTGCTCAAGTCAGTTGTTTGCAAAAGTGTTTGGTAAAATTAGTTGTAGTTGTTGGCTGTTTATTAGAGAGTTCGTGGGCCAACAAGCCAAAAATCAATCCAAAAAGCTACTCCAGCTTTTTATTTTGGCTTAAAAGCCAACTTTTCAACCAACCAAAAAGCCAATCACCAAACACTTTTTTAGCTGTTTGACCAAATTGAAAAGCCAAAAGCCAAAAATCAATGAAAAAGCCATTTATCAAACATGGCCAATAACTCGATAATGTAGAATGATGCAGATTGTTTTGCGCATCATCAAAGAAACTTATGATAGATACATGTAAGGTAGTAACATAATTGATTTCATGAGCTAACAGGCAAGTTATGAAGCTATCTTGCTTAATATACACTTTGCATATATTCTGTGACTGTCTAATTCAAAAACTATAAAAATTATATGTCTTGCTTGTTCTTTTATGACCCTTTTTTTATGGCAGATTTATACAAACTAGGGAAACTTCTAGTATAAAATGTATCTGCTCATAAGTTTGCTGTAAATATTGAACTCTAGCTTATAACTGAATCAATTTTTATCTCATCAGCCTGAAGCTTCAAATGATGTAGCCATCTATGATTCCAATGAAGTTAAAGAGACAGCAAACTGGCTTTCGGAGGAGATGGTCAGGTGTATTTCAGCCATCTACTGTGAACTGGCAACAAATTCTGTCAGCAGTAAAAATTTCTCAGCATCACCTGGCATTTCATTTCCATCATCAATGAGTGGATCACCTCGCGCTGAATCTAATCTGTGGAGTCCTCAACCTAGGATATATTCATTGCAGGATATACATTCAGATGTTCCTTACCAAGTGGGAGGACATATTGAATTTAGTGGACCATATCATCAAATGGTTGAGGTTGTTCAGGTTCATAGGGACAGTACTAAACTTAAAGATATTGAGCCCACGCTTCAAAGATTTAGGTAATATATACTATGTTACTTAATCTTTTCATTTTATCTCAAGTATTCGCGTCTACTGCTTAGACACATACCTCTGTCCAACACTTTGACACTTTATTCTAGGCCCAAATGAAGGAAAACTTTTATAAAATAGCCGAGTCAGACACTTTGGACATGTTCCTTGTCTGACATGAGTACCTGAGACAGAGTAACATAGATTATATTCTGTAATCATTTAAAAAGTGTTCTTCTCCAAAGTTTGCTTTCGCTCTTGCACTGAGCTTCATACTTATCTGCAGGTCACTTGTTAACAAATTGGAAGGAGTAAACCCCAGCAAATTGAACCATAAAGAGAAGCTAGCATTTTGGATTAATGTGCACAATGCCCTAGTGATGCATGTAAGAATTCTATAACCAATAACCACAGTTGAGCATTATGTTAACTTTCTATCGTGCTGCCTACATGCCTGTTTAATAGGCCATATTTGATTTGAGGTCAATTTTAAGGAACTGGATTAAGATAACACAATCTTTTAACATATCAAAGCAATTGTTTCATTATAAGTAAATATATAGGGATATCAAAAATTTCTCATCAATGGGAGATTATATGTTAGAACGTTTGTGATGTAATGACGAATTCCTTCTTTGTGTATCGCGAGTACAGGCATTTCTGGAGTATGGAGTGCCACACAACAAGCTTAAACGAGTATCTTTGCTATTAAAGGTCCAACCTGTACTTATTATTCATTCCCCTCCAAGAAATCTATATATACAACATAATCTATAAGCTTGTTTTTATGACACACAGGCTGCATATAGCATTGGGGGTCATACTATTAATGTAAGCATGATCCGAGACTACATACTGAAGTGCCCAATGCCTCATCCAGGACAAGTAATTTCATTCTCTGTTAGAATAATTACATAAGAAAATTTGGTTACATGAAATCGATTTGATTATGTATCCATTTCCTTTGTAGTGGTTCCATCGAATACTCCATCTTCAGAAGAAATTCAGGAATCGAGACAGAAGAAAATTTTTCGCGGTTGATCAGTCTGAACCTCTAACTTACTTCGCCCTTTCCTGTGGAAGCTATTCTGATCCCCCGGTAAGGCTATGTTCTCTTCACTAGTTCACCTGTGATAAGGTGTTCTAGTATGAATTTCTTAAGATGAACTGGATTGAAATCCTTTTAATTTGAAGGTGACAAGTTTTATGTTAAAACATTTGGTCTAATCATGTGCTCTGAAACTTTCTGCTTATGCCATGATTCGACTATTTGTAGTCTAAAACTCATAATTACTCAATAAATTTACACAATGTTTATTTAATTAAGCAAGTGTATCATGTATGTATGGATATAGGTTCAGGTATACAGTTCCCAAGGAGTGTTCCAGGACCTGATAGCTGCAAGAAATCAGTACATATTGAGCAACTATCGCGTTCATAAGAATCTAAACAAGATTCTGTTGCCAAAGATCTTGGAGAATTATGCCAAAGATTCCGGCTTACATCCACCTGATTTCATGAAGATTCTTGAACAGATTCTCCCTGCAGATCTTCAAAGAAACAGGAGTTGTAGTTACACTTTTCGGCATAAGAAAGGTTGGAAAGGCATTGAATGGACTCCCCACGATTTCAGTTTTCGTTATCAGTTCCCCAAGGAGTTGTTGCAGTGATCATACATTAGATGGTTGTTACTTGATGAGACATGAACATAGCGCGAAAGAGATACTGATCAAACAGGCTCAAGGTCTTCTGTACTGTCATTTGGTTTCACAAGGATGTCAGCCAATAATTATGCATGAAGAAGACAACACATTTGATGATCTTTTAATGTTATTGGACTTGAGCTTAGTTGATCATTATTATCTTGATTGATTTCTGTAGTTTGTGGTTTGAGTTCAACCTCTAAATATGAGAAGATAAGCTTAGGGAATCAAAGTTGGCATTTGGTTGGTTGCAACTTTGGCATATGTGAGATTGGCCGGTCTCTTTTGTAGTGGTAAAGTGCTACTCAAGAAAGATTAGTTTTGTCAGCTGGTTGTGAAAATTGTTGGATCTAAATATATTTTGACAATGAAATATTGAAATAAGAACATGTTGTGAAAGAGCATTGATTTTGATACTAGAACTAACTTTACTTGCTCCTTCTCCTGCCAACTTAATTTAAAAACTATTATACGCTTATAGCCAACTGGTGTAATGTTCGGATTTTGTGAGTATGCAAGGAATAAAAAGAAAATTAAAAATATTGTGTAAAGTAAAAGAAGTTGAACAAATGAGGTAACAATTAACATGTGATTATGTGAGCATGAGATGTAGCTTGTTTTGACTTCAAGGTCATGTATTCAAACCCCACTAGTTAGGGATGAAGTTTTCTTGCCATCTCTTCGCCTTAAAAAGTCTGCTTGCAAACATGATCGATTATACATATACAATACATATGAGACAAAACAAAATACTTGTATATATTCAGCCAAGCATAAGCTCTGGATTGAGCCATCTATCTCAAGTATAAGCTTAATCCATGCAACTACTCATTAACTCCTCCTACACCCTAAAAACCATCTCATATAGAACACTTCTATATTGTAGCTAGTCCTACCCATTGAAAGTAGCAAAGCAAAATGAGTTAGTAATTTGAATTAGATATCCAACTTATATTATGTTAACATGATCTAATCTAAACTAATTTTTCTTTATTAATGTGATCTAAACTTTTTATTATACAATTTGTAACATAAAAGGATATCAGATTTTATTATCACTCAAATTAGCAAATGATAATTCCTCAAAAACCTTTAAACTATTTAATAGTTGTACTCCATTTTTTTACTATGCGCATTACACGAGTTTAAAACGCTTATAAACTAAGTGAATCTTACGTTAGGCATGTTCTCCCCCATCTTATTTTCAATTCAGTCCAATTCGGTTCTGGACAATACTTTTACTCTCATATCACATATCACTATTCAGTTTGGTTCAGTTTAGCTGTTATATGTCGAATAAAGCATGCCCTTAGTGAAGAATAATTTTTGAAAATTATATAATTTGTGAAGAAGGTATAATTGATGAAAATCTTATAATTGTGGTGGTAGTTGTCACTCAATTCCGCGGCAATTGTCAGCAAAGTAAAATACACCACTCCATTCCAATACTCCATGCCCTAAATTCCAAAATTCTACCTTAGCACTTTGCCCAACTTCGTTTTGATTGTTCATTTTTTTGGCGGTCTGTTTCTTGTCAATTGAAGAGAGAGAAAAAAACCTAAAAAACAACAACAAAATAATGGAAATGGAAGAAGAAAAGATAGGAATGGTGTTAGTTCGAGCTTCAGAATTGCGCTCCAAAATCGCTAATTGCATTCACAAAACAAAAACCCCAATTCAATCTCAGCTTGAAGGAGCTCAAATTAATGGAGATTCAACTAATTCTCCTTCTTCTGCAGAAAATGCTGAAGAAACAGAAGATTCTGAAGCCCTTATGAACATTTGCTACGCTTTTGATTCCCTTGAGTCTCAGCTCTCTTCTTTGCAAGTAATTCTACTCTTTTCATTCTCAATTTTTAATTTTTTGGTGTTTTGTCTTTTGGGTTTTCTAGGGTTTGGTGATTTTGTTTCTGGGTTTTTGTTATTTTTGAAGAAAGACTTAATTTTGGTGTAAATTGATAAGTTCTTTGAATAATTGTTGCAGATTTTAGCATTGGTTTTTCTAGGGTAAATTAATGTTTGTAGTTACTTAAAATTGGTGCTTTTGATTACTATTTCTTAAATTTTTTAGGGTAATGGAATGTTCATCTGTCCCACTTCATTGGAAAAATGATATGCATACTTTAATTAGTATAATTTGTTTCTGTATTATGTGTCTTCCCAAATACAGTGTGTTTATGTTGATTTCAATTTCCTTTTTGCTGGTCACCTGAAGGGAAATTTCTAGTTCATATCAGTAGAAAGTAAAAACAATCATTACAAAGAAGTGAAATGGTTTATAATTGGTGCCATAATTTGGTTCATAATCTTGAAGTTGAACCTTTTTTCCAATAATCTTCCCTTGAATTGAAGTACCAAAACGTGGATGGAATGGTCTTGTTTTTGTATGACTAGGTTAGAACAATGCCGAAGCTCATAACCAAGAGTAAAACTATGTAGCATGGGTACTTCTTTTAGGTCACGATACGTACCCATATCCGTACTCAATACGATATGTATCTTGTATGGGTACGCATACCCATTCCTAAAATTTCAAAATCTTGCCGTTTTCTTTCTCCGTACTTGAATCCGCACCCGTACTCGTATCCGTCTATGTGCAACATAGGAGTAAAATGTGCCATGCAACGGATTTGGAGAAAGGGGCTAACCCACCCTTACCCTCATTTATTGACTAAGGAGGCACCAAGTGGTTCTGCTCTTTTGTCATTGAGATGTAAGATGGTTAAGAAAGGAGATGTCTTAGGACAATTGTGGGAGAATCTAGTTTATATTTCTTTCAAACAGCGTGAAACGTCCACCCTGTGATTGGGCTGTAGAAGGAAGTTGGATTTCCACTGCCATCACTTTTGTACTTCTTGAGTATCTAGTTTAATGGCTTGTAGGACGGAGGTATATTGTTGGGTAAAGTAAACAATGGAATATAACTCTGGTTAATTTACTGGTTTTGCTTGAAGATTGTACTTTTGAGTGCGTGCGTACGGAGATGCTTGTGTTAGGACATGTATATAAATGCTGTTTGTATTATGATGTGGCTAACACTTGGAAGTTTTGGATCAGGCTTTACAACAACAGCAGCAATACGAAAGAGAAGCTGCCATTGCAGATATTGAGTACAACCGTAAGACGTTACTAAAGAAGCTCAGTGAGTATAATGGGGAACATCTGGATGTGATACAAGAAGCAGAAGCGTTTGCAAGTATGAAGGTGGAGCCCGACAATGAATTGTTACTTCCACCATATCAAACACACTCTCCCCATTCTCTGGTTTTAGACAAGAGCTATCTATCACGCGTTCCATATTCAAGTAAGCTCGCACAAAATGGTCTTAATGGAGACAACGAATTAAAGCAAAGTCAAGCACAAAGTAAATCGAACAAGCTATGGGGAGGGCTGAGATTTCTTGTTCATTCCACAACCAAGACGATGCTTACCCTTGTTGGTGTAATATCTCTTCTTAGTTTAGCTGGTTTTGAACCTAAGCTTAAGAAGAAAGGTACTAATTTGAATGTCTTGTCCTTGTTCCAACAACCTGATGGTGCTAAAGAAGGGGGACTTGTTGCACGCTGCCCTCCGGGGAAAGTAGCAGTGATGGAGGACGGTGAGTTCCGTTGCATTGTGAAGGAGAGAGTTGAAATTCCATTTGATTGTGTTGCTGATAATCCTAATGTGAGTTATGGTTGTGGTTGAAATGCCCTGTTTTGTGAGTCTTTTTTGTATATCCTGCCTTTCATGACAAGTAAATTTCTTTTACTTTTAATATTCAAATGAGACAGTTTAATGAATTGGTTTGCTTTCCCATGGAAAACCTTCCATATGGTGGAAGAAAATGATGTCAAAAATCAGATAGAGATGCCCATCTCCATTAATAATACAAGAGCTTTATGACTCCTCTCCCTTTTTTTGACATTATATGGGTAATAAAGGAGCATAAGCAACTTATTATAGTGCACTCATAAGTCATAATCCTATGGTTAAAGAGATACATGCCATTTGTACTTGTGGTACATGAATTCTAGCATATATTCTGCGAATTGAGCCTTTCTCTAACCGACTTTGCTAGAAAACATTGTTTTTTTGTTTGTTCGAAGAGAGTCATAGGTCCAATGATTTAGATGAGATTTAATCCTAGGTCTTGAACACCACTTTTCAAGACTTTAATCAAATAAGCTAGTTGGCATCCACAGGTAAGAAAACATTGTAAATATAGGAAATTATTATCGATAGAAAAATGTTGTATTAAAAATTATGGGGGTATATAATATTTTTGTGTTTATTTTTACATTAATGAGAGTTTTGAGTTTTTGACATAGACAAATCTCTAATGGCTACTTAAATATTGTTGTCGAAAATGCCCTAAGATTGCTCCTATTAATAAAGCTAAACTTAATCATGAAATCAGAGTTAGCTTAAACACTACCCCCAGTAACCCACTATCAATTCGTTAATGGGCCCATAATGAGTGGTGTACAGTTAAGTTGGGCCACTCAACATAGCAAAATCAGAAAGGCCCAAGCTTCACCGAGCATTCCAGCAAAGCTACTGTACTGGTTGGACATTTCTATGAGCATGTTATTGCATGTATTATGGGGTTTTAATAAGGGTCCTTCAACTAGTCATTTAAGGAGAAAGAAAACGAAAAGCTACTTCTTACTCAATAATGGGGCTATCAGGTATGTCTTGAGTGTATTTCTGGAGACACTTTGAAAAGTGTTTCTTGGAGGAGTTACCATTCAAGAGTAATGGAAAACGGCTACTCTACATTTCCCAGGCAATTAATTAGTGATACATGACATAGAGGAATGAGATTCATTAATTAATGCGAGGATCATTTACATGATTAAAAGTGAAAGGATAGTTCTTTGAAGAGCTTGATTGTTCAATTTATTTTGAATATAATTATTGAGAGTAGTTTGAAGAAACAAAATAATGAAGAGTTTGTTAGAGAGGTATTACCATTGTACGTGCTCTATGGTGGTCACAATAAAGATGACTATGGAAATTTTATGAATTAGAATGATTATGGATCCAAATTTTAAAATCCAAAATCATTTTAAACCACTAAATTTCCGTGATATCTTTATTTATGACTACCATAGAATTTTCAATACTAATTAGCCTAAAGTAGCAGCTAACACAACCAGTTTGAGTTAGGTAATAATAACATAGGCAAATAAGTAAAAGTAGGAAATGAAACACACTTAATTAAAAAGTAGAAATATCTTTAAAAATGGCATTAAGTTATCATTTTTTTTCTTCATATAATCACCTTTTCCAACCTACAAGTACTCTTATGTAATATTTTAAAACATAGACACTTATTTTTCATGTTCATATATTCTTTCTTGCATTTATTTACTATAATAAACTATCTTGTGTGATATAGTAACCTTTTTCTTTCTTCTCATATAGGCATTATTTACAACCTATAGTTACTCAATTTTTATATCTAATGTTTCTTAAAATGATTTTTCTTTTCATAAATAACATGTACAAGTTAAAAACTATTACATCCACACTAAATTTAGTATAGATCAAGTCTATATAAGGTTTTTCTTGAAAAAATGGAGGGAGTACTACAACAACAACAACAATGTACTCTTAAATGCACTATATAATCATTTCATTTTTTATAAAGACAACAAGCTTAGTCTAACATCCTAGTTTGAAGGTCAATTTAAAACATCCTTTCGGACGATAAGGGAGAAATCCATACAATAAGAAGGAAACCGATATAACAGAAAAGGATAGTCACGCGCCTTCCTAACCATGAAATCAGCGAGCATTATATAAGCATTTCATGAGAGATGCTCATTTCCATTTTAGTATTACAAAAATAATATTCATTAATTAACACCTTGATGGACTGGATAGGAAAGGAGGAGTAACAACTTGCCATTTCCCATAATTATTATTCTTATGAAGAAGATATATACTATATATAGCAACCAATTGGCAAATTGACCATGTTATAAGACAACATATATACTTGTCAAAGTTGAAAGTGCTTACAAAGTCAAAATGACATTAAACATGACATTATATCACCTGAATCTTTTGCATAATCCAAGCATGCTTCTTCAAGCCCCTAGTTTTCCAAGCCGCCATTTTTCTCATATCAACTAAAACCCACCAAAATCCACAGTATTTATTCATAAATTTTACAATTAATGACTTCTTAGATATTACCAATTTCAATTACTTGTAAAACAAGAATGAGTTTTTCCCACTTGTTGGCTCTATCTATACTTGAAAGGTCGTTTTTTTTATCCCTATTTAAACTGTTTGAATTTCTGTAACTTCATAAATCATAATTAACAGTATTACAGTAACATCTCTTATTCACTAAAATTTTCCATAAACCAACCATGAGTTTTACAAATGTCAATTATCCAGCTTCAGATGGTAATTAAACTTTAAACCATTTTTAATTAATTATGTTTATGTAATTATATTATGATGTTATTCTGATTAATTGGGTTTTTTTTTGTTAATGTGATTTTGTGTTTAAGGTACAGTAATTTTTACAGAAGAGCAAGAAGCTCTTGTGGTTCAATCTTGGAATGTCATGAAAAAGAACTCTGCTGAATTGGGTCTAAAGTTGTTCTTGAAGTAATTAAATTTCTAACATACTTAATTATAGTATTAATTTAATGAGCTTCGTTATGCATTTAACGTAGTTTTTGGAATGTGTTTATCGAAATTATTTGTTGACATTGTTGTGGAATTATTGGTTGTATGCAGGATCTTTGAGATTGCACCAACAGCAAAGAAAATGTTTTCTTTTGTAAGGGATTCGGACGTTCCCTTGGAGCAGAATCAAAAACTCAAAGGCCATGCTATGTCTGTTTTTGTCATGGTTCGTTCACTCATCCTTTAATTGATCAATCCACCCCGTAAATTATTGGTTTGTTTAACTGCATGTTATGCATGCATGCATTATGTTGAACTCTCTGAATATGTTAGGACAGATTTAGGGGTATTTCCTAAATTTATCTATGTAGAAGGGTTTATCTAGACATATCTTTCTACACGTGTTTATTTAGCGATAATATTTATTAATATTATATTTTGTTTAGGATATGATTTCCTAAATCTATCCTAACAGGTTTTTAAGAGATCAGGCTTCGTTAAAATAATTGGTGGTAAAAAGATAGTAAGATATTCGGGATTGGTTGGGTCACTGTAGTTTTAGGTCGATTTAGATTTATATAATTGGTTGGAATAGAAATACATTCACGTCTATGGTCAATTAACTTATTATAATAAACTGGGCAGTCAATAATAACGTTTTTTTTTTGTGTTTCAAATTGAGTTTGGTCTATTTTAATTTAGGTCCAAATCGGGTCATGTAATTTGGTTACCAAAAATTCAAAAAAATCAAGTGCTCGTTTTTGGACTCATAATCAAGCAATTGCCGACATTGCACCTAGAAAAAAACTATGCTATTTTCAACCACAAAAATAAACCGTCGATATTGCAATGGAAATGGCCTCCTTTGTCTGTTCGAGTACATCAATGAGAACCAAGTTCCTGTTCTGCTGTTCCTAAAAGCTCGTTTTAAAGTTGGGAAGTATAACTTTCCATGAATTTGCATTGTCTATGAAATTTTATTTCTTAGGAAGTACATTTTTTTGTTTGATTGAACATGGAAAAATTTATTTTTCATGGGAATTTTCACTTATCTAGGGGGGTCTAGGTAAGTTATTTCCTCCATTTTGTAGGAAATAGAACTTTCTAGAAATTTTACTTTAATTTCCACGTTTTTGCCAATCAAACAACAGTCAACAACACATATATTTACTTTCTAGGAATTATAATTTCCCATGCATTTGAAGATTAACCAAACAAAACTCTAACATTTTGGTAGTCGGTTAAGCAGGTCCCAACTAATTCTATGTAGTTTATAATAAACTATTTATAATATGCTTTATATTCTTGAAAATTTACATGAGTTGATGGTTCATTGATGGTGAAGCTCCAACATCATTGTTCTTTTTGTAAGCCAATTAGATATACTTATCCAGTTATCCTGTTAGTAGAGCATCACATCGTTAATTAATTCATATTTGACATTTGTGACAACGCGTTAGTTGTCATCACTTCTCAATTCTCATGCATGTTTGCGCGCTCGTTTAGTATTGTATGCTTGTTTTATGTGTGGTCGTATTAGCATTAGGCTGTATTTCCTTTTCTCGTTGTCAAAAAAAAAATTCTCATGCATGTTTGGTGCTTTTGCTTTCAGACTTGTAAATCAGCAGCTCAGCTTAGAAAAGCTGGAAAGGTTACTTTTGGTGAATCTAGCTTGAAACATATGGGTTCTGTCCACTTGAAATATGGAGTTGTAGATGAACATTTTGAGGTACTCATGCATAGATTTTTTTATCTTGTTCTTCATTCAATATTATCCAAGATTTATGAACATTATGAATTTACAAGTTTTGTCAATTAATTTGCATAGGTGACACGATTTGCGTTACTCGAAACGATAAAAGAGGCAGTGCCGGAGATGTGGTCACCGGAGATGAAGAATGCTTGGGCTGAAGCTTTTAATCACCTAGTGGCTGCTATTAAGGCTGAAATGCAGCGTTTATCTACTCAACCTTAAGTAGAACTTGAACAACATGCTTTTTGATAATAAGGAAGGATCATTTCTGAAGAAGTAATCTTTGTTTTGATGTATCATGTATATCTTATTTAATATGGTGTGGGATGAGATTGATTTGTACGTACATGTCTTCTTTGAAAATTGTAACGTATTGTTGTCTACGACTTTTTTATCATTATTAAGGATGTCTTGGCGTAGTGGTTAAGATTGAGGTAATGTAAATAATAGGTCACAGATTTGAATCACCCTCTTCTTTATTTGTACTGCCTTCGTGGCTTATACGAATAATAATAAAAAGACTTCCTTATCATTTGAATAATCATATTGCCTTTTATCATAATTAATTATCACATTAATTGTATAATTTAAACTAGTAATGTACAACTAAATTTGGATTCATATAATGTAGTATCTATGCTTGTTGATGTTCAATATTATATCATTTTTATGGTCAACATTATACTTTTAATTATCAGACATTGACTTAATCTTATGAATTATGATCTCCTGAGTCATGACATTGAATTTTTAAACAAAAATTTCAAAGTTAGGACCTCATATTTCTTAGACGTTATGTCGAATACATATGTGTTCAAAGTGGTGACAAGTTCATTAATAATATTACAATTAAGAAAAAATTGCTAGATTTGGGCGAGAGAATTAGTAATGTGTTAGCAGAAATTGGTACAAGAAGTCGTTTGATGCACTTCTTGATAATGGAATTCACGGGTAGCTAATGTGGGATGGTAATAATAAAGATTACAAGTCATTTTTAAATGTAATTGAAGTTAAAGAGGGTTCTCAATACATGATGTGCTTGACACTATAAAGGTTTCTTTTTGCAGGAATATCGTGTTTTAAGTAGAGGTTCTCCTACCTCCTATTTGATTAATGAGAATGCAAGCTTAATTCTCGAAGAAAAAAAATCAAGGTAAGGAGGGAATATTTCGTTTGACTTTACTTGGTAAATGGGTTGTTCTGGTCGTTCACTTTATTGAGAAAGACCACATTGGCTCGTTTAATTTTGCCACAGGTATTTCCATATCTCGTTGAGTAGGATTTGATAATGAATACCATTTGATTTGGTGTAGAGATGGTCACTAGTGCGGGTTGGGCGGGCTGATCCATAGGCTCTAGTGAACCTATAATCCATGGGCTGCCAAAAATTCGAAAATCTCGCTATTTTTGGCCCGAAATAGCAGGTTTTGGACGCAAAATTTTTGCCCGAAATAACGGATTTTGAGCACAAAATTTTGGCCCGAATTTTGGCCCGTCTCGGCCATCCCAATCAATGGGCAAATTTGTTTGTCGCGGCCCGACCCATGATATCTCTAGTTTCACCTACTAGAGACGTACAATATTTTCTCATCTTCCAACAACTCACTAATTAGCATATGTCAAATAGCCAAGTAACAAATTCTCGTGTACTCTGAGTGACCGCCTCAACACACAACAACACTTTTTGCTTTCTTTCATATTTTCCGCATATAAATGAGGCTTCAAAGGCTATCCCTTCCTTTAGCTAATATTGGCACCTCGATTGCACATGTAATCAAAATCCAATCTTTGTACATGCATCATTCAACTTTTCTCATAGCAATGATGCTATTATGCTAAGCTGATATGAAATAGTAATCAACTATATGTACCTTATTCAATGTCTCACCTTATTACTCCCTATCTATTTCACTTTTCTCAATCGATTACATCAACTCAATTTCATCAAAATGACACGAATGTAGTCTTTGAGTTAAATAAGGTAAGAGTATGACACAAATGAAATACTACACCACGGAGGAACGAATTCTGACACGTACATGTAATGTTTTAAATTGCTTAACATAGGCCTTCTTTAAAAAATATATATATAGATATATATACTTAACATTTATTAATGTAGAGTGGCGTGTGTATTGTCATTAGATTACTATATATTAAATCAAAAAATTAAATATTTATACAAATATATTAAGAGGCGTTTCTATCAAAGAAATAATACCATATGACATTATTCTCAAACTTCTAAAGACACATGTTTATAATCTCATTAAAAAGTATTAACAATGGGTAGTTACTAGGATTCAAACACATGACTTTTGAAGTGAAATGTGAGCGTTTAACCATTATTCCACTACAATTTCAATGCTTAATGTTTCAAAGTAAAACAAAATAAAGTCTTATGATTATATGTAATTATAAAGACATAGACAAGTAAGCCTTTTGATATCTAACACTTTTATTAAGTAGTAATTCTCTAACCTTAATTTCATTGAGATTGTTATATTTATCCTCAATTTCTTAAAATTTCTTTTTTTTAAACAACTTATCATGTCATGTCGTCCATCTTTTAATTTCGCACTAGATAAAATATTACGAAAAGCTAATAATAAAACCAATTATGAAAATTATAAATGATAATATATTTGATTATTGTAACTAATTCGGAACTTTGGCCGTGCCAAAATACTAGTTATAGAATTATATTTAGTGCCCAATATCTTTCACCTATATTAGGTGAAGTCTTGATAAGTTTTTCTTAGGTGTAATAAGTTCATATAGGAGGGCAATAAAGGTAAAAACCTAAAGCTAAGTTCAAAAGGTTTATTATTTACTTTGAGATGTGATATTGAGTAATGAAAATTTATGGAAAAAAGAAAACACATTGATAAAGTATCATTATCATGGAGATTAATACTTCTTCCAATTTTACCAGTTTGACCATTTATAATTTGCAAGTAAGCTAAAACAACTTTAGTAAGCATTAAGAAATATTCTAATCGTGTACAAGTGAATTTTTCACTATAAGAAGTTGATATTTTGGACATAAATATTCAACTTATTTTTTGCTTAACTGAATTGATATGAACTTATTTTTGCTGAAAATATAAACTGTCAACTTAAACTATTATAATGAGTTGTCGATGTATCTTATTATAAAATATTACAATGAAAAAATTTCACAAGTGAATGTGTGTGTGACAATGAAAAAATTTCACAAGTGAGTGTGTGTGTGTCCGCGCACGCGCGGATGCGTGCGTGCGTGCGTGTTTCTCATGTGAACTCACTTCTATATATTATAATCTTCCATCTATCTTTAACCATGAGCGTTTGTCAATGTACTTTTTCGACGTTAAATATCTTTCATTACATATATACTAGTAAAATGTATAATTATCGAATATTAATAAAGTATTCATTGAGACGAATCAAACAAAATCTCGCAGGACAATATTTTTTTCTTATATATTAAGAAGAATCTAGAATAAAAAATTGCTCAATTGTCAATAGTGTCAAGATTTCAAATACGAAAAAAAAAAAACACAAACATGGTAAGCCATACTCCCTCCGTTTCATTTTAATTGTTACACTTTGATATTTTACACTATTCACAAATTTCACTTTGACCATCATTTGTGATTTTTATGTGGATGAAAATATAGTCATGTGGGATATTGTTAGATTTATCATAACATGTATTTTATTAATATTTATTTTTTATAATTTTTACAAATACAAAACTAAAGATATATGTCCTTAAAGTTTTGCATTGACATACATGAAAAATGTAAGTTTGTAGATTTAAATAAAACGGATGTAGTAATAGTAACTTTATTTATTTCGCTTAAAAAGGAAAAACCACAAGACATTTAAGTTGAATTTTTTCCTTGAATAATGCAAAAGTGGGTTTTAATTCCCAAAATATGTCCAAAAAAATTAAAATTCCCTGTGTACCGTCCACGTAGGACGGCACGCGAGAATTTTTTTTTTTTTTTGTTTTAACCCACGGAAACCGCTACTCAAAGTAGTGGTTTAATTTTAAAATAAACCGCTACTCTGAGTAGCGGTTTATAAATATAAATCGCTACTTTGAGTAGCTGTTTATAAATATAAACCGCTACTTTGAGTAGCGGTTTATAAATATAAACCGCTACTCTGAGTAGCGGTTTACCTGCGCAAAATATGGTAAGCAGATATCAGTTTTCATATTTTTTTTATTTTTATTTTTTTAAACCGCTACTCCGAGTAGCGGTTTTACCTAAGTTGAAAAAAAAAAATTCTCCGCACTTATAAACCGCTACTGCAAGTAGCGGTTTTACTAAAAAAAAAAAAATCTCGCGTGCCACCCTACGTGAACGGTACGCAGGGAATTTTAGTTTTTTTGGACATATTTTGAGAACTAAAACCCAATTTTGCATTATCCAAGGAAAAAATTCCATTTAAGTTTCTTACCGTAAAAACAAAGAATAGCAACATGACACAAGCACTTACCTCAAGTACTACAAGTAGTCAATTAGGGATATAGTTCTAATTAAAAACAGTAAAGTTAGTTGGCTCTACTCTTCCCTGAAAGGTTATTTCATTCATCATATAGAGTACCAATTACCAAGGTAGCAGATTTACTTTAAAACCAAGATCTAAATCCCTCCTACAATCCTACATATATATACACCAAAAGTATATAACTTATATATACATCTCTTACCAAACTTAGTTCTAATCCCATTGCCTGAAAAAATAAGAATTTGATCTAAAGTTTCTCCTATGGCTTTTATGAGCACAAAAACCCCTGCATCTAATGGTATTTTTCAATTTTCTTCATTCTTTGCATTTATTTTCTTTTTAATCCTCCTTTCTTTTCTAATTTTACTTTGGTGTTTTTAATCATTTTACTGCAGCTACCTGCATTTCCAATGCAGTTACTTTAAATGGTAACTTTGCATGTATAAAAAAATCCAATTTCAAGAGTGGCTTCACTGAGCTGTCATGGGTTAAGAGGGAAGGATTTCAAATTCAGGGTTTATTTTGCAAAAACCCCAGTTTTATCACTAGTAAGTTTATTTTTCCTTTCATTATTTTGTTTTGGTCTTGTTTCTAATCTATGTCGTTGACTTTTTTCTTTCTTTACATATAATTTTAGTTGATTATTCCTTCTGTTTCAAAATATATTTCTTGTTTTTTTTCACAGTCTCCAAGATATATTTTTGACTTACGATATTTTTTTATTTCGTATTAGTAAAAATACAAAAAATTGATATTATGAATGTATACATTGAGACGAATCTAACAGACCTCACATGAGTATGTTTTAGTCTACATACACGACAATATTTGGTCAAAGTTTGTAAAATTTGACTCTCAAAATAGAAACAAGAACTATATTTTGGAACGGATGAAGTATTTTATTCAACACATTTTCACCTTTATTTGGTGACTAATTTAGGTGTCAGGAAGAGGAATGATAATGGTGGATTAATAGTAAAAGCATTTAGTGAAGAGCAGGAAGCACTGGTGGTTAAATCCTGGAATGCCATGAAAAAGAATGCTTCTGAGTTGGCTCTTAAGTTCTTCTTAAGGTTAATTATATATAATTACAACCCATAAATTTTTTATTACAATGTTTATGTGATAATACAGTTTTATTGATATGAAGGTTTTATTTTTTTGGATATTCAGGGTTTTTGAGATTGCACCCACAGCAAAGAAACTGTTCTCTTTCTTAAGAGATTCTTCTGATGATGTACCTTTGGAAAAGAACCCAAAACTTAAAGCACATGCTTTAACTGTTTTCTCCATGGTAATTACTAATTAGCAAATAATCATGAAAGTTCTTGTCTATTTGGCAAAATTGACATAAAATATCTGAACTTTTGGTGTCTTCTCTATTAAAATCGAGCTTTGCCCAATTCTTCCTTGGGAGAAACATAAAATTGTTCATGCCATGGCTAAACTTAAACCATCTTTTATATAACAATTTTTTTTGACTGATATGAGTCACGAAGGCAGTACAAAATACAAAGAAGTACAAAAAATGTAAGGGGGGATTCGAACTTGTGAACGATCACAACACCTCAATCTTAACCACTAGACCAAGACATCCTTGGTTACAGCATCTATCATTTGTTATGAACATTAATAGTTTTGTGTAAAACATTTGTCATACTTCCTCTGTCCCAAAATATAGTTCTTATTGTCAAAGGACTAACTCAACCAAAAACTTAAGCTGATAGTTGGAATCCCGTGAATAGTTTAATACTCTATCACGACCCCTCACGCGAAAGCCCATTGGGCTTAAAGTGTGGATGCATCACAGACTCCCTCATACCTCTGTATCGTTCCAATTTTATCAGATGTCTCCGAAGAGACGACTCCCTCATACCTGTAGCTAAATATTCCACCTAAAAAGAAGGGGGTGGATGAAATTTGAACCCATGATCTTTACTTTATCCTTTACAAAAATGCCATGGGAGGAACACTATTTTTGTAATGTTCCTCCCTTAGAGAGTTTAGGCATTTCTCATTAAAATCTAAGTTTGTGCCTTGTGGGTATTCTTTTTTTTTTTTTTTTTGTTGACAAGGAAATTTATGATGATATATGACTTTCTTAAGTTGTGAAATCGGTCAAAGTTCTATAAGAACCAATATGGGAAGGGGAATTTTCAAATTTTAGATCATTCATAGACTAATCAAAGATGGGATTAATATGAGAAGACACTCTAAACTTCAGATTTATGATATCGAATTTTGTATTTTTTCCCGTTCTTGTATACCAAGTTAACCAAAAATGACATAATCTTCCTTCTGAATTCCTAAATTCAGACTTGTGAATCTGCTGTCAATTTGAGGAAGGCAGGAAAGGTCACAGTGAAAGAGTCCAACTTAAAGGATTTGGGAACGACGCACTTCAAATATGGAGTGGCTGATGAACATTTCGAGGTAATTCAACATTTTAACTTCTTTCTTGTGCTACTAGTACATTATATGATTATAAATTCATATTGTCACTCTATCATGTTTCCTTGTTGAAAACTACTAGCCCTGTCTGATTTTAGTTGTCATATTACTCGTTCAAATCAGACTCGTGACAATCAATTGCAGACCGGTCTAATTTAACAATACGTTAATCATTGATTCGTACAGGTTGTTAGATTCGCCTTACTCGAAACCATAAAAGAAGCAGTTCCAGAAATGTGGTCAGCTGAGATGAAGGAAGCTTGGAAGGAAGCTTACGATCAGTTAGTTGCTGCTATCAAACAAGAAATGAAATCTCCAGAACAAGCTCTTCAGTGATCAGACTATAAAAAATCTGATGTAAACAAGTAGACATAATGAATTTAGCATTAAGTGTTTCCAATTATGGTACTTATTAGACTTAGGAAGTTGTTACTTTCTTAGGCTAGTTAAAAATGTATGATTGTTTTTAGCATTAGTCCAAATAAGCAAAGATCAGCTACTCTCTAAATGTTATCTAAGAATACCTGTCACTCTTAATTGCATCAGTTTGTCAGATCATATAATAGATAATAGATTCAGTGAATTGAATAAGAGAAAAGAATTTCAGATCAAAATTTTCAATTTCTTTTCCTATCTGTTGGATTTCAGGACCCCTCTTAGATTTGTACAAATATTTGGTACATCCAGCTATCTGAAATCTCAATGTATACATGCATTTATCAACCAGGGGTCCTTCTCTTATAATCAGTCATTGTCTTGCCTCTCTGTTTCTTACTCCGGCGCACGTGTGCTTGCAGGCTGCAGCAGCTAGGGGTTAAATCGTTTTGACTACTGGTGTATACGCGAACAAAAACATATTAATGCAGTTTCAAACACCCTACTATTGACCGCAATTGGCAAGGCCCGGCCAGGTTTAACCGAATAATAATGTGACACGCCAATGGCCCAACCGCAGCTGATACACATTGGTGCACCCTGGCCCGGCCATAAAAAAAGGTCTACAGGAAAACTTGTTTTTCGTCTGCAAACTTTATCTCTTGTTCACAATGAGTTTGTGGTTATATATTCCTTACTGTATCAATGATCATAACAGCAAGAGCATAGTGTTAATGAATTGGGCCCCAAATTTAATTGGTTACATATAAAAGCATGAATAGATCAATAACCTTTTAACATCATATCTGTGGATTTATATGTATGCAAATAATCCAGCTCATAGTGTTAATAATTGAACAAAAAAGTTACAAACAAGGAAATGGTAGAGATAAAGGGTTGTTGCAACTCTTTCTTTCTCTTTTCCCAGTCACTGGATCTCCAAATTTTGGACTTTTGCATAAAACTAGACCTATAATAACAACTGATTGTTGCTGCCCATAACATTCCACTTAACTTTTATACATATATGAGCCATTAAAATGATTAACTGTTGGCCAATTGGCCATATTACATTTCCTTTTTTGACACCAAATTATACAATATGGCATCTCTTTGGGGACATTAGCTTTGCTTTTGGTCCCATCACTTGCAAGTTACAACCAAAACAAGTGAACAACCCCCACCCAAAAAAATAAAATGGTTGCATAATATTTTACATCTTGTTTTTTTATATTTTATTTTGGGTTACATCAAAGGGACGATCTTTAAAAACCGATTCTCCTGCTACCTCGTCGTGCCTGAGGATAGATCGCGGTAATGGCATCAAGACCTGTTAGAACACGACACGAGCTACGAGCTTGTGCAACTATTTTAGCAACATTGGAAGGACTTCTTTTAATGTTAGGGAACCCAAGTGCTATACTAGCTTTAATAGCTAACCCACATAAGTCATGCAAGGTAAACACTTTATTAGCCTCAGAAAGTGGCAAAAGAAAGTATATCTGACCAAGTTCAAGCTCTTCATCATCTAGAATTTGAGGAACAATTGAATCAACATACATTGATTCCGAACTTGCAAGAAAATAATCCGAATTTTGAGAGAGTATTTCGCGTGCTGTGATCGTATGGTTGAACTCTTGTAATCTTCCATCAATATGAATGATCATAATTGTAGGTCTCCAAGAAATGTTGCCATTTCTTTTGGCCATTTGAGAGCTACAAATGCCCATTTAAGAACACAAGAAGAGAGCAAAAAAAAGGAGAGAAAAGTGAGAAATTTGAGAAGTTGATGAAATTGTAGGACAACATGAATAAAAAGGAGCACAAATAATTTGGGATTTATAGAAGTTTTAGGTCCATGGTAGACCCACTTTTGTAAGGACAAAACAAAAGGATTTTCTTAGAAAGGGCAAGTGCACTAAAAAAAAAGGAGAAAAATGTTCAAAAAACAAATACTATTTCAAAAGCTTTGCTACTAGAATGTAATCTTCGCATCATATAGTTGAAAATTATATGGTTCACACAACTTTTTCTTGTTGTTACAAGAACTTTCGGTTATTATAAAACCAGCTTGCAGTGACCGTAAATCGTAATCTAGCGTCAAGCGTGGAATGTGTCAATGGACTTGGTTAGACTTAGACATAACTAAGACATGATAGTGGAAAACTCAAACAGTAAAAAATAAAAAAGTGTTATTGTAAGTAAAAACTTGATTTCTTGTGGTAAAAAGTTTGGTGTTGATACACATTGTGCATGAGTTTCAATTTACAAAGATAGTTACATCTATTTCAATTTTATAGATTACACCATAGATTTTACTCGATCGTCTTCCAACTAGAAACTCATCGATGATAAGAAGATAATAAAAAGAAAAATCTGTTAGAAACAACTTTTTAAATATTTCTCGCAAAAAATTGTATTTTTTTTCTTACCAAAAAAAATACAATTTTTTGCGAGAACTAAAAAAAATTGGCAAAAGAAGACCTTAAGAAGAAAATATATTGAGAGGAATAACCTCGACCCATTTTCCGACATTGACCAAGCATTTTTCAGCATTGACTCTTTAAAAACAGACATGTAGAGTGCACATGAAGTGCATCTCTTATATTTCAACCTTATTTTTCTCCATTTTTCGACTTTGACCAAGTATTTTCCTATGTTGACTTCATCAGTATATGAAGGAAAATCGAGTTGAAACCTAAGAAATGTGGGTTGCTTGCCCTGCCAGGTTTGATTTTAGTGAGTTGAATCCGCAAAATACTTGGTCAATGTCCGAAAAATAGGTCAAGGTTGTTCCTTGGAAAAAAGAATAACGTTAAGGTTGTTTCTCGCAAAAACTTGTATTTAAAAGGTTGCTTATGAAAAAAATTTCTAATAAAAATGATAAAGAAGATACTTTATTTTTTATAACTTTTATCATACACTTGTATGTATCGTGAGTGTGGTGAAATGAAGGCTATTTGCCCTCCAAATTAGAAAATTGAGTAAAATGGAAAAAGCTCTAGATGAGCAAATGAGCAAAAATAGCCTTATGCACATAGCAATTAGTAAGAGTCTATTTCACAAGACTTAACAGGTTCCACTTTATTGAAAGCCGTATGACAATAAAAGAGCTCGTCTCTCTTCATTTATCAGTGTGACTGTGTAAGACACTCACATATATTATATACTATACACTATAGCTTCAACAAATTTCTACAGTTTTCAAATACATGCAATATAGCACCTCAAATTCGGTTCAAGATTACAAACCTTATCTAACATGCACTTGGTATTATACAAGTAGAATCCAAGTTTCCTGACCCCTCTATTTCATGACAACTACTGACAAAAAACGGCGTATTTTTTTTTTACCAGTACGCAACTAAACCCACTAAGCTGGTCAACAAAATTAGAATCCACATAGTCAAAGAATTTCTCACACGGTCACATTTCATAACTTCATTGAATATTTAATTTTCAAAGCAAATTAGCAATGCATTTATCTTTTTTATGTCAATCAAGCCATTCTATTAAGCCTAATCATATTAAGCTTTACGATCTCTGAACTTATTAGTAGGTTTTGATTCGCTTTCCATGTTAAGGCGCGAACCTACATGTGAGTTTGTCCCACATTGAAAAAATAGAAAGAGGATGACTAACGTATAATCTTAACGAGCTACTTTTTCTATTATTAGTTAGTTTTCGGATGAAACTTTATTTGATTTGCCACCAAAAGTGAAAACAATGGATTGATTATTTCAATATCTGTTACTTTAATGGTTTTTAGGCAAAAGCTAGCGCCTCGGAACGTCCGTTAGCGAGATCAACCTGCTAATTCTAAAAACAAAAGATCTTTTGACCACTAAAAGATTTAAAATATTTATGTAAGAATTAAATGTTCGAAAAGACGCTTGTTCTAGAATCTAATTAAAATGTGCTACCAACTCAAATATTACTATATTAGTACTCAGCAATTAAGATGAGTGATTGCTAACAATCTATATCAACCTGCTAATTCTATTACGAATTGAAGTAATTGCAATAGGAAATTAAGTTTATTGATGTACAATTACAAACACGATTGAAACATCAAAATAGATTACTCCAAGCTAAAGTCATCATCAAAGAGAACCCAAATGTCGTATGGCTCATGATCAAGGACTTAGCTGCCAACAGCTATATGTAAGAGAAGATTGTCTGTGATTAAGAAGATTCTAAGGAGAAATTAGTCCTCTAAAATTTGTAATTAAGTTCAATAGAAGCAAATCAGAAAAGCCCACGTCTGTAATTAGTTAAAGTAGGCAAATTTAATTAGATACATATGTAGACCAGCAACAGTGCTACCTGTTTTTTGGAACTAATTAATTAGATTCTGGATTTTGGAATATAGTTAGCTATTGCCAGGATGATTATTACCAAATTAAGGTGGGGTTAACCTGTGATGTTGACGAGAAAGTATTGACAACTCATAGTGAGATGTCAATATGGCATCTTATAAAATTTTTAGTACCAAAGTTAAGTTAAAGTGGTATCAAAATAGAATACTTTGGTACCAACTCTATTTCGCATAAATATATATCAAAATAAAAGAAGGATCCAAATTTCAGTTCGGTACCAAAGTTACATTTTGGTACAAAAGTTCTGTGAGATTCCATTTTGACATCTCACTATGAGACGCCTATAATACCTCGATTTGGTTCTTGTAAGGCACTTTTTCTTACCAATTATGAAAAAAAAGAATGGAATTTTTTATGAAATACCTTGATCTTTGAAATTGTACCAATAACTTTTAGTAAATTAATTTAAATCGAATGGACTACCGTATATCTTTTTTTTATTAGAGGATATTCGATCATAAAAAATGAATTAGGCCAAAAATTATGATGCATTCTGAAAAAATCAAACTTCCATCGAAGAGAAGCAATTGAGAGACTTTCATAAAAATTATCTTAAAACCGATAGTAAAGTTTAAATGAATTATATCGAAAAAGGTCAACCTGAAGGAATTAATAAGCAATCAGGTAGCTATAGTGCTAGTTATTTCTTTGAGCATGTTCTCTTCGGCATAAAACAGCTGAATTGAACTGAATAATTATATGTGAGAATAAAAGTATTCCAGAGCTGAATTAAACTAAATTGAAAATAAACCGGAGATAATAAGTTTTGTGTCTTTCATAATATATTTTTGGTGCAAACCTCTTTCACAATATAATAGACATCATACAAGTTACAACTCATTGAGAGACCAAATCCCATACTCTTGGTTTTTTTTTCTTTCCATTTTGCCCCATTAATTCTTTTTGGAAATTGTGATCGATAAGTCAATTTGTGGCCCTTAGAACCTAACATGAGGATAAGATATCAAAGTGGACAATGAATAATTTGCCTCGTAATTCCCAGGATAATTAAATCATAGCCCAACATTGTCGATGGAGTTAATATTAGAAATAATAGGATACGTCTTTGTTTTTCATGGGAGCTGGTGTTTATCAAATTTTAATTCAAGAGTTTTGAGTATTGGAGCTATCAACTATCAATGTTATGCCCTACAAAAAATATGTCGTTCACTAGTTTTGCACCACATATATTATCATCATTTATATTATATAGATGTATATTTTTTTTGGTGCTAATAACTATATGGATGTATGAAATAGTAGTATATGTGCATAACATTTAAAATACAAATAATAGTCATTTAGTTAGAAATATGAAATATCACTTCAAAGCAAGTTGTATTGCACAATCCCTTAGAAATGCAATAATTCAATACAAGAAAATGTCTCATCAATGATGAGATCTCTTGTCATTAATTTGTGTTTTCTCGAAAATACTTTTTATATTCTAATGTACATATATATAAAATAATTTAAAGGAATTGAAAGATAATATTTTTATTTTTTGAAGACTTCATATGCATGTTGGTAAATAATCTGGGGCGTATCGTCCGGAACAAGAATTAGATTATTTAGTCTAAATCAAAATGCATTTTCAAACAAGTTAAGATTAGAATAGGGTCCATCTATCTTGTTCAATTATCTGTGTGAGTTAACTTGGTAAAAGAGACTATGCATCAATCTGAGACTTGAAAGGATATTTAACCTTAAATGCATTTTATTATTAAGTTTGATAATCATTGTTTGATCATGTTTCTTATTTTAAAAAGAAATTTTCATAAGTTCATATATATATTCATAGCAATAATAATCCAAGATTTACTCCACCTTCAGGGTGTATTCATATTATATTGTTGCCAGCTCTATCATAGTTATTGTGACAGATGCAATTCAAGAAACAAATAACAATAAACAATCGATACAAGAATCAACGTGGTCCACTAACAATGTGTTAGCTACATCCACAATCAGAGGAGAAACGGTTTTATTATGTTTAGGAGAGGGTAAAGATTACAGAATTATTTTTTTTGAGGCAGAGATTAGTAATATGATCTATATAGTATTCTACTAATTAACCTAAACAGATGGGCCTAAACTCGAAACTAAAACAGACCCGATATATTAAATAGCATACACCGAAAAGTAACATCCAACAGAATGTTTCACCCCGACTCGCTCACCGGGCAGTGAGACCCCTGTGAGGTTGTGCTAGATTATTCCTAGCAACAGATAAATAATTCAAGGCATAGTTCAACAATAGTCGTGCAATTGTGGAATAAAAATTTGCATAACATCCAACGTTTTGTATTATTGTAAGCCAAACACTAACACTTGCATACAATTATACAGTTGGACTTCCTTTACATTTATGTTAGCAAACCTCAATTCATGAAATTCACACGCACACGTCTTAGAAATTTAAGTATAGTAAGACAGAGGAGTATGGCGTAGTGGTGCTACCGAGACATCAAGGAGCCAATGACCCCAGCAATAAGAGTTGTGGGATCACCAAGAACAGCTGAAATAACAAACTGCAATGTCATACCAGCCATTTCACAGCATTTTTGAACCTTAGATCCTTTGCTCTTGCTAGTAGTATACCTATGACTATGTGTTTGTAGCAGGGCCCCCTTCAGGCCTGGAACTTCAGGCATCCTCGTCCGACCACGAGCAGTCGTACTCGTACTACTACTACGACTAAGGCCGCGTCCATAGTACAAGTCTTGCCAGCTCTCAATCAGCATATCTTTCACACAAGCTACATGTAGATTGTACTTTTTATCTGATGATCTGTAGCTCCAACTTCGCCCTTTTCTCCCGCATCTATCACATGATGCGCTAACCTTCATCCATATACCAAATTTAATTAGTTGATAGATCAAATTGTACCATTTGCTAGTCTTCAGAAAACAAACAAGTACACAAACTAAAGCCTTGTATACAAAATTCCTACTTACTCATTATGTGGTACATCTCCAATTTAAATCATACGTTTGCTTATGTCAAAGGACCAACTCAATCAAAAGCTTAAGCTGATGGTTGAGTCCCCAGGAAAAAAATCTATACTCTATCATGTCCCCTCACGCAAGAGCCCTTTGGGCTTGAAGTGTGGATGCAGCACATGCTGCCCTCATACCTGTCGCTAAATATTCCACTTAGAAAGGAGGGGTGGATGAGATTTGAACCCGTGACTTTTTTGTCACGCTGGCTCTTGATACCATGTCAAAGGACCAACCCAACCAAAAGTTTAAGCTGATGGTTGAAGCCCCAGGAATAGATCTATACTCTATCAGCTTATACATATGAGGTCATCACATTCCCCGAATATATCAAACATGCATCATTACCTTTATGGCTCGTTAGGTAGTCGTTAATAAATCAGTGTTAATACGGAATTTGGCATTACAATAGCTCAGGTCATATAACTAGAATAAGAGAGGAGACATACATCATAATCTATCACACATCCTAATTCAGATAAGAAACACGATAGTTCACTGAAGAATCTTTGATTAGTAAAACTTATCCTTTCATATGCCCTATGTATTTCATGTAAATAGTTTGATAACAACCTTTCTAAACATGACAATTTACCAACTACTAGGAAACTAACCTCTAACATAAATATGCTATAATAGGAACTCATGATAATGACAAGTAACACTGACCTTCCTATATAGATACATCTTGATATCACCATCATCTAACGCGGTAGGAAGCTTAGCACAACAGGGGTGAAGATCAAAACCACAAGAATTACAATGATATGAAAAACCCGAAACACCCCTTTCGCAAGCATTGCAATAGCGAGGCACGTTCCCAGGTGGTTTCGACACGAAAACAAACGTGCATTTTGGGTAGAATGGGTGGTAGATTACAGGGGTTGGAATGGCACAATGCATATGAAGATCATAATCACATAAGTTGCACTTGTAACAAGATCCTATACCTATCTCTTTACACCCATCACACTTAAAGGGTACTTCTGTAAGATCAATTTTAAGATTGTGTTTTGGGTGACTGTAATGAGATATCTCATTGTATTTCATGTTTTAAGTTAGTATCTCACATCTGAGAATTCTTAACATATAGTATGAAGTATATATAGTATGCTTAGATATTATATGTTTGAAACTTAGATATAATTGGATGGACTTGTAAAATTGGGTATAATTTGTTAGCTTGTGACTGAAGCTAATTGGTATCTAAACTTGTGGAATTCCATGGTGATGTGTGAATGTGCATAGGAATCACCAAGGCTAGAGAATCATAGAGCATAATGTTTCATATTCAAGTCCACATAAGAATATGATCTTCCACTTTATGTAATTTTCTTTTTCTCCTCCTTTTGAAATTGAGCTCTTGATTCCAATTACTTCCTCCGTTTCGTTTTAAGTGCGACAAAGGGGTATTATTCATGAGATATAAAAGATTCATTTGTTGCATTTAAAATGAACGGATGAAGTATATGGTATTGGAGTAGAGAACAGTACAATATATAATGAATTGGTCAAATTGGAAGTATGAAACCTTTCATCTATTGTGATCAAAATTACTTATGTGTTGCTTATGTCATATTTCAAGTTAAAATTCGTCCAAATATTAGCAAATTTTGTAAAAATCACTAAAAAAGCAACAATTTATTTTACCAGACACAAGCAATTAATGCTACCGCCTAGGCGCCTATAAATTGACTAATCTCCGGAAAAAAAAGTTAATGTTATCAGTCAGTCAAATAAGATATATAAACCTGTTAAAATCCTACCTTGTAATATATGATTGTCAAACAAAGCACGGAACAAGCAAAAAGTTTTACAATCTCATTTTGAAAATCATTATAGAAGGTTTCATCTACTTAAGCTACACGGAATGCTAAGATCGAAAAAAGGTTAATGTTATCAGTCAGTCAAATAAGATATATAAACCTGTTAAAATCCTACCTTGTAATATATGATTGTCAAACAAAGCACGGAACAAGCAAAAAGTTTTACAATCTCATTTTGAAAATCATTATAGAAGGTTTCATCTACTTAAGCTACACGGAATGCTAAGATCAAGTCAAGATGCCATTGTGTACAAAGAGATAAGGTCTAAGAGCTCCATCATATATCATGAGAATTAGTAAGTATTAAAGTTACATTTTAGCCAATATATATTTAGTGAATAGTGATCCTAAGTATTGGGAAACGGATAACAGATAAAGCTTGATATGAAGAATAAATTCTCAATACATATTCACAAAGTGCCTAACATCTCCATAATTCTATAAAGTTTTTTTTATCAATTGATAACTAAGCATATGAGATGCTAACATATGCTTTGCTAAGAATGGAGCACACAGCATCCCTGCAGTAAAGCTAAATTATCATCTAGATTAATGAGGTGGAAAAATGAGAATATTACAAATAGAATTGATGCCTACTTTAATCATCTAAGTACGGGTATTCATAAGTATCCGTTCCGGCCGATTCGATCCGTGATCCGGTCGATCCGATCTGATTTTTCGGATATTCGGTTCGATTTTTTAGTTTTTGGATAATTCGGATCGGATATCCAGAAATTTTCGGCTCGGGTACGGATCAACATTTTTCATTTTCAAATATCCAAAATATGGAAAATTTTCGGATTTTTCCAGATATTTTCAAATATCCGATCCGAAATATCCGTTTTCAAGATCAGATATCCGAAATAACCGATGATCTGATCAGATTCGAAACATGTTTTATGAACTTTTCCTTTGAAAATTTCAATTTTTTTAGTTCTCTGATATTCGATGACTCGATCCGAAAATTTCGAATATCCGATACGATGCGAAATTTTTCGGATCACTTTTTTCCCGATACGAAATTTTCGAAAATCCAATCTGATAATATCCGATTTTTTTTGAATTGGATTCGGATTGAATCAGATATCCAAAATGAACACTCCTACATCTAAGTTGTCTCAATACATAATCACTTCACTTAACGTAGAAGTTAAATTACATGTTCACTTTCTAGAAGCATAATATTGCCTATTGGTTCAAATCATGCCACATAGTATCTGATATATGTTCAATTTGAAAGAGAAGCATAAACCAAAAAAGATGCAGTAGACAAGATGATAATAATTTAAAGGGAGAGAAATCTAGAGCCTGTGTTTGATGCCATGAAACATTTGCAAATTGCAATATCTTACCAAAGGGAAAATTCCAAGGATGATGTAAGAGTAGTCCATGACATGATGGAGTTTTTTATGCGCACTGTTTCTGTCTAGAAATTAAGGGTTCTGATTCCTTTGCTTAGGGAGTACCGGGTCAGATTCGAATGTCCTGAGTTCAAAGTCCGTACGCCGGAATCCTGCAAAAGTAACGGTTAGACTGCCCCGGGGGTGGTTCCGGGATCGCCTCTCCGATGCTCAAGTCAGTGATCAAGCTTAGAGAGATAAAGTCTAGAGAGAGATGCTCTGGTTTGTTAGGTAAGAATTCAATACCTTCTCATTGATGAGGGGGTTGAGTATTTATAGTGCTTGGGATATCCCAACTGTAGGCCAGCTGGGGGGCACTGACAGCTGGGATGCACCATCACAGGTGGGGCCCTCTGGAGGTTTAAGGCCTTATTGGGCTTAATTATCCCTGGTAGGCCTAACCCAGGAAATAAGCCCAAACAATTAGCCCCACGCCAGGAATGGGAAACATCGAGGCCTTGCTGAAGTGTCTCCCGTTCGTGGCGGGACCTAGACAGTCCTGAACCCAGGCTGACCTGATCTTTTTAGGGAGAAAAAGGGGGCACGTGCCGACCCAGTCTCCTCAAGGAGGAGGGGGCCAGTGCCGACCCGGTCTCCTTGGGGAGAAGGGCGGCGTGCGCCGACCCGGTCTCCTCAAGGAGAGGGATGGCTAGTGCCGACCCGGTCTCCCCAAGGAGAGGGGTGGCAAGTGCCGACCTGGTCTCCCCAAGGAGAGGGGTGGCATGTGCCGACCCGGTCTCCTTGGAGAGAGGGGGAGCTTGAGTGCCGACCCGGTCTCCCCAAGGAGAGGGGTGGCTCGTGCCGACCCGGTCTCCCCAAGGAGAGGGGTGGCATGTGCCGACCCGGTCTCCTTGGGGAGAAGGGTGGCATGTGCCGACCCGGTCTCATAGGAGAGAGGGGGAGCTTGAGTGCCGACCCGGTCTCGTAAAGAAGTGGAAGGGTATGGCTGGCCTATGGCTCGGACTAAGGACCAATGAGCCCCATGCTTGTCCGAGCCGGTACCCACATTCGCTAAGTCAATCTGGGACTTAGGAAACTCACTCAACCAAGGAGGAGAGCCTCCTTGGGCCGAGCTGGTTGGACGCGGCTCGGATGAGGGGCCAATGAGCCCCATGCTTGTCCGAGCCGGTGCCTGCTCTCGCTAAGTCTATCTGGGACTTAGGAGACTTACTCAACCAAGGAGGAGTGCCTCCTAGGGCCGAGTTGGTTGGACGCGGCTCGGATGAGGGGCCAATGAGCCCCATGCTTATCCGAGTCGGTGTCTGCTCTCGCTAAGTCTATCTGGGACTTAGGAAACTCACTCAACCAAGGAGGAGAGCCTCCTTGGGCCGAGCTGGTTGGACGCGGTTCGGATGAGGGGCCAATGAGCCCCATGCTTGTCCGAGCCGGTGCCTGCTCTCGCTAAGTCTATCTGGGACTTAGGAGACTTACTCAACCAAGGAGGAGTGCCTCCTAGGGCCGAGTTGGTTGGACGCGGCTCGGATGAGGGGCCAATGAGCCCCATGCTTGTCCGAGCCGGTGCCTAAGATTTTGGACCACTGGCTGAAGTGACCGAGCTGGTAACCTTGAGCTGATGAACTAGCAATCTTGAGCTGGTGAACTTAATAGCTCTTGAAACCCAAATGCCACGTGGCAACGGTGGATTATTGGGGTGCTTGAAAACATGGTGGCGATTCAACTTCTGGTCATTTATGACTTTTGTGACGATTGACATTCCTGGAGCTGTGCTTTTGAACAGTTTTGGGCATTTGGAGGCCCATTAAGGTGTGAAAACAAGGCCCGGTCCAAGATGTGACGCGGACACGGAGACCGAGGATTTGCCTATAAGTAGGGAGAGAGGGAGAGATTTTGTCACTTTTACAATCTCTCTCTCTCTCTCTAAATTTGAGTTTTCTGCTCTCTCTCTCTACTTTAGAGCCTTCTCTCTCTAAGTCCGGGTTCCATCTTCTTCGTCCGACCAGGTACGCCTTGTTTTCTTTTTCACTAAGTTTTTCTTCTCTTTCTTTTAATAAAATCGGCCGACCCCCTTCTGTTGATAAATAATGGGGAGCTCGTCCGAGTCAGTGACACCCCCTCCCTCACCTCCTTATAATTTAGCCGAGGAAGTGAAAGGTATGGGAATGGTATTGGTGTCAACTTTAATAAGTTGCCCGGATCCCTCGGCTGTGCCTGAGGCGCTTTCCCTCCCGAGTACTCCTTCGCAAGCCGAGGAGGAGGAGGCCGAGGGTACCATCCCCCTACCCTGGGAGGTGTCCCTGGCCTATCCTCTTCGAGGAGTTACTTAGACAAATATTGTCTGATGGTGTAGTTTGGATAGCTATGCCGGGAGAAGAAGGCGAAGCTTCCACGTCCGGGCGGTTCGTGTATCCAGAGCTTGATCCTAAAGGCGGACCGGGAGCGAAGTTCCCACTTCCGTCATTAATAAAGGCTCTGCTAGAAGACGCCCGAGGCCAAGCGGCCAAGTTTCAGATAAAGGACCCTTACTTGCTGGTCTGACCCGATGCCAGCCATACCATTCTGACTCCACCTCCCGGATGCACTGCCTTCTATTACAAGGCCATGGAGCTGGGCCTGAGGTTCCCGCTGACCCAGTTCGAGAAGGACATTCTGAACGCCTACAATTTATGCCTGGGTCAGCTCTCTCCGAATTCGTGGGGTGGAATCTTGGCCGTCCAGGTAATCTTGCACGTCATCGGTGTCAAGCCGACCCTACCTCTGGCGGCATATGTATAAGTTGTTCGAAATGCCAGCCGGGGATCACGGTCCGGGCTGGTGTGCTTTCCAGGCTCGGCGGGGCTACCGAACAGTCCTTGATCTGCCCACTTCTCAGAAGGGGTTCCGCCGAGGGTTCGCTTTTGTATACCATGGTGGGGAATGGGGCATCCCCACTGTGCCTCCGTTGCCGAGCCAAACCACTGCTTGAATTTCAAGGTGCCTGAGCTATCCGACGAGGAAGCCGTGGCCGCTATTTATATGCAGCTGGAGGCCAAGATAGTTGATGGTGGCGAGTTTTGAGCAGGGAATGGCTCCCGAGCTGCAAACTTTTCAAAACGAGCATTTCTTGGCGGCCTTCGGCTTGAGTCCGCCTTTCTAAGGGTAATTCGGAAGAGGGGTCCGGTTGACTTGTTATTTATGTTTTATTTGACATAGTTTTAACTCTTATTTCCTTTTGCAGAAGCTTCTCTTGCTTCCTTAAGAAACCGACCAAGAAATGGCAGAACGTCTGACCTCCGCTGCTCTGAAAGCCGCCGATTAGGGCGAGATGAAGGCCAACAAGATTAACAAGCCTTCCAAGCCAAAGGTAAGATCCTTCTTTATTCCGACCGGTTTAATCTAGTCTTTCCTTATCTCACCAACTCTTCATATGTTTTGCAGGATCCTTCCAACCCTAAGCCGAGGAAGCGCAAGGAAGAACCGAGGAAAGGGTGGAGATGACGAGAAAGCCTTGGCGAAGGCTCGGACCGAAAAGGAGGCTTCGGCCAAGAAGGAAGGCAAGAGCCTTCTGTGGAAGTGAACAGCCCCCGCCCGGCTTCTGGGGATGAAAATACGCACATTTCCCTTCATCCAGAGGATTTCGAGCCGGTGCGTAGCCTGAGCCATGTACAGGGGACCTCGCATACCGAGCAGACCTTATCCGAGGCGCCGGTCCCCTTTACTGAAATGTCCAAGACGGACAAAGACAACGGATTGCCAGTCGCCTTGGAGATACTGGTTACCCAAACCGACCGAGATCATATCAACGCGGTAAATGGGAGGAACGAGTCGAGCGAACTCTTTCGCTCCTGGATGGACGTAAGTACCTTTGCCTTACTCCTCTTTTTACTTCTTTATTGCTACTTTTTAACTGGTCTTTGTTTTGCAGTTTTCCATCCGGATGACTAAAGTAGCCGAGGACCGGCTGCGCTGGTGCAAGAGGTCCAGAGCTTGAAAAGGCGGCTCGGAAGCACTTCGACGAAGTTTATCAGGCCAAGGAGGCCTAGCGTCTGGCCGAGCTTCGCTTGGAGGAGGCCAACAATAAAATTGACAAGGGCGAGGCGACCTGGAAGCAGGAGAGAGAAGACTGGAAGTGGAAAGGCCAACCTTTCTCTTGCCAAAGAAAATGCCGAGTCTGCCAAGGTCACGGCCGAAACCAAGCAAGCTCAGGCCGAGAAGGAATTGGAGGAGGTCCGGCTCAAACTCTCTGCGGCCGAGGCCCAACTAAAGGAAGTTCAAGCGGCCGCTTCTCGCTCTCAGGAGGAGTGGTTCAAAGCCTGGCAGAAGTCGGACGACTGTACTGACTTCTGCGCTGAGGTGGGCCAATCCTCCCATAAGATGGGCGAGGACGAGGCGCTCTCCAAGCTAAGGGAAGCCTTGGCCGACTCCTGCCCTGAAGCTGACTGGAATTCAGTCTGGTCTCGCTATCAGGAGTTGGCTGAGCCGAGGCAGCCGAGATTAAAGCCAAGATGGCTGAGGAGATGAGCTCGGATGATGAGTCTGATGATGAGAAGAAGGTGCTGCTAGCACCGAGCCCCCTCCTACCGAGCAACCTGCCGCTGAGCAACCTGCCGCTGGTCCTTCTTCTTAGCTGCTTTAGGATTTTATCTATGTTTTTGCCATGTTGGCTTTTTGTTTTAGCTTTTCTGCTTTCGACCTGTATTTTTGTAAACTTTGGTTGTATTTTGCAACTTTTATCAATTGGAATACAACTACTATTTTGCAACTTGCCTTGCACTTTTTCGTTACTTGCAATATTACAGCATTGAATAGGCAATAAACTGGTTAAGTTTTGCTTTTTTGATCAAAATAATGAGACTGGCTAAGTCTTTTATTTCTGGGGTAGAAACTCGACTTGGTACATGGACTGGTTAAGTCCGAGTTACAATTGGATTTGTTCGCTAAACCGACCAGGTAGTGCTGGCCTTACAACATGCCCCTAGTGCAAGTAATGAAAAGAATTTAAACATAGAATCTTTTGAGATTGTCTAAGTTCCAAGGTCGAGCCAGGGGGACCCCTTCGGGAGATTCGAGTCGGAATGTCCCTGGCTTGATGACTCTGTAACCTTGTAAGGGCCGTCTCCAATTTGCCCCCAACTTCCCTTTGAGATGGGAAAGTCCGGTGGCTTCGACCTTTCGAACGACCCAGTCGCCTAGACCGATTGGCCGAGGCTTTACTCGCCTGTTAAAGTGCCTCGTGATTCTTTGCTTGTACCGGATGGCTTGTAGCAAAGCATTGCCTCGGGTTTCTGGCAACAGGTCTAAGTTGACGGGCTTTTCTTCTTCATTTTGGTCGAACTCATAGAATGTCATCCGAGGGGAGGGGATTCCCACCTCGACCGGAAGGACAGCTTCGCTACCATAGACCAAGCCGAAAGGGGAGTGCCCCGTGGCTTCTTTCACTGTTGTTCGAGCCGACCAGAGTACTCCGGGTAGGTCGTCTACCCATGCCCTTTAGCTGCATCAAGGGATTTTTGATACCCTTTAGGACAATTTTATTGGCTACTCGGCTTGCCCGTTGGTCTGAGGGCGGGAGACTGCCGAGAACCTTGTTTGAATGCCGAACCGGGCACAATACTCTCGAGTCGGCCCGCTGTTGAACTGTCGGCCATTGTCGATACCAAGGCTCTTGGAATCCCGAACCGGGTAATGATATTCCTCCATATGAACAGCTGAACCTGCTTGTCAGTAATTGACGCTAGTGGCTCGGCTTCAGTCCACTTGGTGAAGTAATCAATAGCCACAATCAGGAACTTCCTTTGCCCAGAAGCGGGGGAAAAGGTCCGAGCAGGTCCATGCCCCACTTGTCGAAGGGCAGGACTGCTTGAATGGTGGTGAGGGGAGTGGCAGGCGCCCTTGGAATGTCCGAGTGAATCTGGCAGGAGGGACACCGCGGACTAAGTCCGAAGCATCAGCTTTCAAAGTAGGCCAATAGTATCCTGCTCTTAGCGCCTTTCCGGCTATAGTTCACCCCCTTGATGGCTTCCGCAGGCTCCTTGGTGTATTTCCGGAGGACATAATTTCCTTCCTCGGGAGTTATACATTTGAGGAGGGGATGAGTGAAGGACTTTTTATAGAGCTGCCTTTCATGCCAAAGGAACCAACCTGACTTATGCTTAATCCGGTCGGCTTCTTTAGGATCGTTGGGTAAGGTCCCGTCTCGCAAGTACTCCACAATTTCACCCATCCAGTTTGAGGATCGATTGAGTACGAGCTGCTCTTTGGCATTTATGCTAGGCTCCTTCAATACTTCCCAAGTTATGGTTCTGGGGGCCGACCCTCAGCAGAACTAGCCATCCGAGCCAGTGCATCAGCTTGCTGATTTTCCGAGCGAGGAATGTGGGTAATCCGGAATCCGGACAACCTTGCAATGACGGCTCGGGCTTTGGCCAAGTACATCCTCATGTTATCCTCTTTGGCCTCATAGTCTCCGGAAATCTGACCCACTATTAGCTGTGAGTCGGACTTGGCTATGATTGATGTTGCCCCAGCTAGGATGCATAGCTGTATTCCGAGGATGAGGGCCTCATATTCGGCTTCATTGTTAGATCCGAGAAATTCGAACTTAACAGCATACTCAATTTTTTCTCCGACCGGAGGTTTGATGACCAGCCCAGCTCCACAACCACTCTTTGTGGATGATCCATCAACAAGCAACTCCCACTCCTCTTGCGAACCGACCGGGGGTCGAGTTGCGCATTCAGTGATGAAGTCAGCGAGTGCTTGGGCCTTGATGGCCCTTCGGGGCTCGAACTCGAGCCCAAATCTGCTAACTGGTCTGCCCAATCGCTCATCCGACTCGAGTGATTTCTATTCTCAATAAGCTTCCGGAGCGGTTGTCCGGTTAGGACTTTGATGGGATGTGCTTGGAAATAGGGCTTGAGCTTCCGGCTCGCCATCACCAAGGCAAAGACCATTTTCTCAACATCGCTGTACTTCGCCTCGGCCCCCCTATAGGCGTGGCTGATGAAGTAAACAGGATGTTGCTTTCCTTCTCGCTCGGCTATTAGGACGGCGCTAAGAGCGTAGTCCGAGACAGCCAAGTAGATAAACAGGGGTTCCCCCGGCAAGGGGGAGATCAGTTTGGGCAAAGATGCCAAGTGATTCTTGAGGTCAGCGAAGGCTTGCTCGGCTTCGTCATCCCATGCGAACTCTTTTCGCTTCAGGGCCTTGAAGAACAACAAGCTTTTATCGGCCGACCGGGAGAGGAACCGACCGAGTGCCGCTAAGCAGCCGGTTAGGCGCTGTACTTCCCGAACATTCCGAGGCGATTTCATTTCTAAGACCGCTTTGATTTTGTCCGGGTTGGCCTCTATACCTCTCTCATCTACTAGAAATCCGAGGCACTTTCCCCCTTTAACCCGAAGACGCATTTTTTAGGGTTGAGCATCATTCGGTATTTCCTTAGGGTGCTCAGCGTTTCTTTCAGATCTGCAGGGTGATCCGACTGGGCCTTGCTTTTGACTATCATATCGTCAACGTATACCTCAATGTTCCGACCCAATTGGTCGCTGAAGATTTTGTTGACGGTTCGCTGATATGTCGCCCCGGCATTTTTGAGGCCGAACGGCATCATTTTGTAGCAGTAGACCCCGAGGAGTGATGAATGCTGTATGAACCCTATCCTTCTCGGCCATGGGAATTTGATGATAGCCGGCATTTGCATCCATGAAGCTGAGAAGGGCGTGCCCTGCCGTTGAATCGACCAGCCTATCGATCTTTGGCAGAGGGTGATTGTCTTTTGGGCAGGCTTTGTTTAAGTCGGTGAAGTCGACACACATTCGCCATGCCCCACTCGGCTTTTTGACCAAAACCACGTTGGCCAGCCACTCCGAGTATTGGCATTCTTCTATGAAGCCCGCTTCGAGCAGCTTCTTGACTCTGCTGCTGCCGCGGCATTTCTTTCGGGACCTTGGTGTTGAGCTTTTGCTTGATGGTCTGAACCCCTCTTTAATGTTAAGCTCATGACACATGATTTTCGGGTCGAGCCCCGGCATTTCTGTGGCCTCATAGGCGAAGACATCTTGGTACTCCGTGAGCACTTGGATGATATCTTGCCTTGTTTGCGAGTCCATGGCCTTGCCTACCCTGACAGTCCGACCGGGGTCCTGGCCGATCGCGACTTCTTCGTCATCCTCGGCTGGCTGAGGACGCTCGTATTGCTTGGGGTTTTCAGTTATGTACACCCGAGGCTGGTTGAGGGCTGACCCCCTTCGTATTTTCTTTTTTTCGAGTCCTTTTGGACGTCGTTGTCCGAGTCCTTTTGGACGTCGTTATTTTTGAGGCTATTCACATAGCACTCTCTTGCGGCCTGCTGGTCGCCTTGAATTTTTCCTACCTTCCCGTCATCAGTCTCAAACTGCAAGAGGAGCTGGTAGGTGGAGATGGCGGCCTTGGCTTTGTTTAGCATGGGCCTCCCCATTATTATGTTGTAAGGCAAAGGGATGTCTACCACCAAGAAGTCGATCGGTAGGCTTCTCCCCTTACCCTTTTCACCCATCCGAGTGGGTAATTTTATTGATCCGACCGGGTGGACAGAGTTGCCCCCGAAGCCTATGAGCGGCTGAGCCATGGGGGTAACATCCCTCTCGGTGTACTTCAATTTCTTGAGGCAGTCGAGAGTGATTATATCAGCGGATGACCCACTATCCACCAACACCCTCTTCACCTTGTATTGCTACCTTGAGCTCGATGACTAGGGGGTCGTCGTGCGGAACGTGCAACGTCCGACTGGTTCCCCGAAGGTCATGACGGGCCACTAGCTCGGGGAGCTGGACTCAAGCACCTGATGTTTAAGGTTTTGAGGTGAGCCTTGCGCGCTCGGCCGGTTAGGCCTCCCGACGCGAATCCCCAGCGATGACACCAATGAATCCTTCGTGTCCCCACTGTTCGACTGACCCACCTTTTGCTTTCCCTTTTCTTCGCTCGAACGCTTTAGGTAGGGTTGAGTTTGCCCTGGTCGGCCAAACCGTTCAAGGATTTCTTGAGCTCCCGACAGTCGTTGGTGGTGTGTCCACATTCCTTGTGGTAGTCACACCATAACTCTTATCCCTCCGAGACGATGATGTCCGGATGGGCGTGGCCTGGGAAGCCAATTTTTGTTCCGGATGTCAAAGTAGATTTCCTTCCGGTTTTTATTGAATCGGGGGTCGTTGCCATTATCGGTGAGCCGATCCCCTCGGCCCCCCGTTCTTTGATGTTTAGGCTGACCCAGATGACCTCCTTCATCTTTTCTCTTCTTGCCACCTCATCCGAGTAGCGGCAGATGTCCGTGCCTGGATGAACTTGGGCCCGAGCCATGGCTTCCGAGTAAGTTTTACTTCATTCTCGGCCAATGACCATCTGAGCCGACCCGGTTGGAGCCGGACATGAGGGCGAAGCTACAGCGTCCTGTAGGTCGTTATTTTGAGAGATTCCTCATTGAACCTCTTTATGTAGTCCGACAAGGATTCATTCTTGTCTTGCTTCACCCCCATGAGATGAAGGCTGGTTTTTCTTTGCCTCTTTCCAGCAACGAACTGGTGGATGAAGAGGTGTTCCAGTATACGAAGTCAGTGATGACCCCCGCTGGTAATTCTTGGAACCAATTGAGAGCCAGACCTTTGAGGGTGGTAGGGAAGAAGCGACACCAAGTGGCCTCGCAACTTGTCTGCACGCTCATTTGAGCCTTGTAACTAGCCATATGATCATCTGGGTCGGTTAGGCCCGCAAATGGCTCGATCAGGGGGGTTTTGATTTTCCCTGGGGGTTGGGTCCCTAGGATTTCTTGCTGAAGGGGATCAGGAACTTGAGCCCTCCTCCAGTTAGCCTAGGAGGCTGAGAATGAGCCGAGTCCCCTTGGCCCTCTCGGTCATTGCTTTCTTCCTGAGGAACTCCCGAGCGTCTAGCCTTGGCTGAGGCGCTTCTTGTTGTTAAGGAATTCTCGGGCATCTTGGGGTTTCCGACCCGCACCCCCCCTTGGGGATTTAGATATATGGGTTTTCGCATGCTGACGGGCCGGCCCCTGTCGTGCTGACTTTTCTCTTTCCCGGTGGCTCGGGTCTCTCGCATCGGACCGTGGCCGGCTAGGCTGCGATCTCGATTAGAACGAGAGTTGTCCCTCTGGGAGCGGACACCGTGCGCTCCCTGGGCTCATGCTGATTGAGCGGGACGACTTGTTGCGGCTGCCTCTGCTGGAGCATGCCATCATGTCCATCATACCCTTTTGGAAAGTTTCCTGGAGCTGAGCCGTGATAAGGGCCAGGTCAGACGCAAAGAGCGGCTGAGGCTCCACATGCTGAATATGCTGGGAACCCGACCGAGGGTCCAGAGTTTGGACGGTAGGTGACCTCAGAGCCGGTGAGGGAGTCCGCTCGGCCTCCCGGTTATGCGCAGGCGAGTGACCTCGCTCCGGTCGAGGGTTCGGGGGATCCCTATTGTGCGCGGGGGAGTGGCCTCTTTCTGGCCGACCGATCTGGTCAGAGCTTGCTTAGCGCGAGTGTTCTTTGTTGGTGCCATTGTCAATTGGCGTTCTGAGCTGAGTAGCTGAGTGAGTAAATCTGAGTGAGTGGTGGCGAAGTAACTTTTTGTACTATCCCACAGACGGCGCCAAACTGTTTCTGTCTAGAAATTAAGGGTTCTGATTCCTTTGCTTAGGGAGTACCGGGTCAGATTCGAATGTCCTGAGTTCAAAGTCCGTACGCCGGAATCCTGCAAAAGTAACGGTTAGACTGCCCCGGGGGTTGTTCCGGGATCGCCTCTCCGACGCTCAAGTCAGTGATCAAGCTTAGAGAGATAAAGTCTAGAGAGAGATGCTCTGGTTTGTTAGGTAAGAATTCAATACCTTCTCATTGATGAGGGGGTTGAGTATTTATAGTACTTGGGATATCCCAACTGTAGGCCAGCTGGGGGGCACTGACAGCTGGGATGCACCATCACAAGTGGGGCCCTCTGGAGGTTTAAGGCCTTATTGGGCTTAATTATCCCTGGTAGGCCTAACCCAGGAAATAAGCCCAAACAATTCCAAGGATGATGTAAGAGTAGTCCATGACATGATGGAGTTTTTCATGCGCACTATTCGTTCCACTTTTATGTTCCACTTTTATGTTCCAGTGGTCTAAATTGATCAAATGAAACAAAGGTTTGAACCATCTCGAAATCTTCTTATAATTGGTTACTAGCCTTCATATGCACGCGATGCGTGCGTTAATTTCAAAATTTGTTATTCTATTAGATACTTCATTCGTACTTTATTTATGATTAAACTTAAATGTGAAAAATTCAACAATTAGATAAATTTAGATATATTAATTCGCTCTAATGTAAAGAAATAAAAAGGTTGTGAGTGATTGTTAACATTAATTTTTTGTGAATAAATATTGAATAGAAAGAACAAAAATAAGGAGTTGGTTTAACTGAATTAAAGAGTATCAAAGGTAGTGAGAGTTCAGACTTTTCATGTGCACGTTATGTATGCCATCTTTTTTTATAAGGTATAAATATTTTGTCCATTTAATTTTTTATTGAAGTATTTGATGCATATACCATTTTAAACTTGTTTTAAATGGCAAGTTGGAATGAGAATTTTAAAATGATTTGCTTTTGTAATTTTTTTCATTCCATTAATTAAATCATTAAGGGTATTTTAGTCACTTTAAAAGAGGACACCACACCTCCTCCCTTGACTTATATAATAGAGATAATAGATCAATGTAACCAATTATTTTAAAAATGGAAGGAATATTATCTCTGGAACACACCAATTATCGGATAGCGATTAAGTAAAGCCTAGTAAGCCACCACCTTGATGATAGAGAGGTTAAAATAAAAAGGGTACGTGTGTGTATTATTTAACAAGAAGTGCCAAAATCTTTCCCAAATGGATGACGATGAATGAACTCTATTACTACGACTCTCTAGACTGTTGATAGGAATGTTCATATATGACCGATTGTTTTTCATGATCAACTTCAAATTTAATCAAACTTTTGCTCCATTTCATAGTATTGAACAATTCTTAATACCACGAAACAAGCTTTTCTTGGAACCATTTTGTCGTGACTCGTGATCATGAAGGTTTTTGGGTTGAGGGTTGTCATTTTTCTAACAATGCCTTTGAAGCTGAAATCAAAGCCATATTTATGGCTCTACAATGGATAAAAAATAAATCATGGGCAAATGTTACAATTGAGACAAATTACCTTCGTGCAAAAATGGTCATTTTGAATGATAATAACGTAAATAGTCAGGAATCAAATTTGCTAACTTTGTGCGGGGGGGTTGCTCCAAGGTCAGTAAGGAACTAGACTCAACTTTGAAGGAAGAGGAGCAAACAAGTTAGTGAATAACATAGCAAAAAAAAAAAACGCTAAACTGAGAATCGATGTCTCAACCCTTTATATATTTTGATCTGAGCACCCCTCCCCCGGATTGTATTAAAACTTATGAACCTGATAGAGTCAATGCTCTAACAACTCCGTCTGACCCAATGGATTTTTACCATCAAAGGGTTGTATTAAACGTTAATCGCATTTAATAGTATTACTTCTTTCTACCAAAAATAAACACCCCAATATAAACCCTATTCTCTTGGGTGCAGTTTCAGTTCAATTTTATTAAATTTAGTTCAATTCAATTCATCAATTCAGTTCAATTCAATTCATTTCAATTTAATTTAATTCAACTCATTTCAATTCATTTCAGTTCAACTCATTTCAATTTAATTTAGTTATTTTCCACGCACAATTTTACTTCATTTCAGCACTTGATCCCAAAGATAACAGGGCTTAGAAACCCAACAACAAACCCTCCAAAACTCCTATAACCACAATAATGTTGACTCCCCCTCTAAACTCCCTTCACCTTCTAATTCACCAATGTCAACTCCAATCCTCAGGCGCGTATTCACCTCACGCGCCACCACCATCACTACCACCACCACCTCATTCTCCTCCACTTCCACCTCATCCCACTCTCTCTCCTCTCCAACTTCCGACACTTCCGCCGTATCAACCGCCGTATCAGTGCTAACCCACCACCGCTCTAAATCTCGTTGGTCTACTCTTCTCTCTCTCTTCCCTCATGGTTTCACCTCTCCTCAAATTTCCCAAATTCTCCTCGAAATTCGCAATAATCCCCATCTTGCCCTCCACTACTTCCTCTTCACCACCCGCCATCATTCTCTCTCCTCTATCAACTCTTACGCCACCATAATCCATATTTTAGCTCGTGCCCGCCTCAAATCTCGTGCTAAATCCCTAATTAAGTCGGCCATTAAGGAATTTGAGTTGATGGGTGTTGATGATTTGGGGGGGTTTTCTGGTAAAAAGTGTAAACTTTTTAGGGCATTGGTGGAAAATTACAGGGTATGTGATTCTGCACCCTTTGTGTTTGATTTGTTGATTAAAGCACTTTTAGAGATGAATAAATTAGACCCGTGTGTTGATATTCTTAGAATGTTGCAATCTCGTGGGATTTACCTTAATGTTGGTACTTATACTGAGTTGATTTCAACTGCTTTGAAAAATAAAGGGTGTTTCTTTGGATATGATTTATTTAGAGAGGTGTATGGGTGTGATGATAGTAAGGGAAGACAAGGTGTTGCCTGCAAATTAGTGCCGAATGTGCATACATTCAATGACTTGATGCTTTCGTTTCATCGAAACGGGCTGCTTGATATGGTGGAGGAGGTTTGGATTCAGATGGTTAAGTTGAATTGTACAGGAAACTCTTATAGTTATAGCATTTTGATGGCGGCGTATGTTGAGGAAGGTGATATGGAGAAAGCTGAAAAAGTGTGGGAAGAGTTGAGAGTGAAGGGGTTAAATCCTGATGTTGTTGGTTATAATACATTGATTGGTGGGTATT